>NW_016814795.1:776391-804381 GCF_001698545.2 Rhinopithecus bieti | reverse complement strand
TATATATATATTATGTTGTACTCACTGCTGCATGTCAAAGCAGCAGACACTATGTGTTTAAGAAGGCTGTGAACTTCTTGGACTGTCAATTGTCACAGATCATACATTCTGTCAAATAGAATGTCCTTAAGAAAACTAAAAAAAAAAGTGCCTATACTATTATTTGTATGAAAATAGTTTATTCAATAGCAGCAGCATTATGTGCCTATTAAAAATCACTTCCACAAAATCATTTAGAACTGAAGTCCTGAATGTTTCATGTCAATGAGATTCTAGGAAGCAGGGACTTTAAATTAAAGCTCAAGGGAGTTTCCAGCTATGGAGCTTGAAAAGTACAGTTTTATCTTAAGCGCTCTGTAAATCATCTTAAAATACTGCTGATTTGCTAATGTGTAACACAGGCTCCTAAATTTTTGTTGGAGAGAAGGGATAAATTGGGAGCGATGGGATTGGGAATCAGGGGCAAAGCGAGGTGCAGGAAAGTTTCTAAAGCAGATACGGTGCACTAACTGAGCAGTTGTTACAGGACAAAATTAAGACACTAACAAAGAAGTGCTAATTTACTATCTCTCTTATAAAACATAACCATTTCATGTATACCATTATGTGTTAGGCTTCTTAATATGATGGTAAAAGTCGTACTTTTATATTTTATCCTAAAAGATAGCCCTTAAATAAAAATTTCAGATAGCCTTAACAACCATGTCATTAGACACAAAGCCTAGTGCTACAGAATCTTACAATCCAAATCTCCATTGATAGCAAAGAGTCCACTCTTAGGTATGCATTGATAAATGTATTGTCTTGACACATATTTATGGGAAGTTACTTAGAACCAAGACCGTTTAGGAACTGTTTTCTTGGCCAGATGCAGTGGAGAATGCACATGCCTTCCGCTCAAATCCTGTGCTGACCACCATAGAGTAGTGGCCAGTAGCTCATGACACAAATGTTATGTAAAGTTGGCAAGGTTTTAATTAGTTAATTAGTCAAAAATAGTGGAAAATTGTTCAGCATGGAAGAAGAACTATGCTTTCCTGCATCCTTTTCTCTTTGCGGTTGAAGAGAGAACCACAAAGTACATAGCAAGGTCACAGGGTGGGAACAGGAGCACTCTGACCACTTCCAGAGAGGAGGAAAGTCTCCTCAGGTCAAAGCAAAAGAGCTACATTTGATTTAGAGTTCAGAGTAATTGCTCAAAAGTGGAAGTAAGAAGATTAGTGAAAGAAAAGATGGAAGGATAACTAACTTTACCTTTCTTCCTTTTAGAAATCTGAATTTTCAAGATAATAGTTACAGTGAAGCTACAGAAAAGATAATTTTGGGGTTTGGGTTAATCTGAAAAAAGGCATGACTTAATGGTTGGTTCAGGGAGTAGCTAATTTAGCTGGAAACACAGATTCTCAAATCTTGGGTTGTTTCACCTATGTACTCTGTGTGTGTGTGTGTGTGTGTGTGTGTGTGTGTGTGTGTTTGAACTAATTTAAACATGTCCACATTATAGCCCTATCTATTTATTTGTATTTAAAAACAAGTCACTTGTAAGATTCTTATATTCAAAACTAAAATTGCTGTTGGAAATCAATGTTTCTTATGATGCAAGCAGCCACTCACTTTCCTCATCTTTGCATTTTATACACCATTCGCTTATAGAATGGATTATAACTTCTGCTTCACTAGGGATGTACATTTCAGTGGTAAGAAACTCAAAAGTTCCATCTTTCCCACAAAATTCAAGGAGAACTTGGAGAAATAAAATGTCATATACACCTCATGGTTGTACATTCCTCCTACAATTCTTGACTTTCAAGTTCCGTCTTGGACCCTGCCACTACCTACCTTCAGTTCCTGCTGCTCTTTTAGATCCAACTAAGAGCCTGTCTTAGCTGATGCTCACATACCCAGCACCAGATCCCTGTGCTCAGAAGCCACAGCAGTTCCTTGTGCCACTCGATGGTGCCATCCCAGTTCCTCTACTACCCTGGCCTTCCTACATCTGACATATTCTGGTTCCTGGTTTGATCCACACAATTGAACAATAGTAGTAATAAGTCTACACACATTTTCAAATGTCCTTAATTATTTATTTTAAGAATTTTCAATGTAAACCTAATCAGAAGAGACTTCAGGCAAGATGAAGATTTGCATCAGACTTTTTTTCTGTCTCAGGTGAGAGTGCCCAAATGCATTTGTTCTCATTCTCTTCCTAGAGTGATTTTTTTCTTTTCTTTTTTTTTGTTTTTTTTTTTTTTTTTTTGAGGAGAAGTTTTTTCAAATTCTTCCTCAAAACTTCCATAGATTACAGGAGGAAAGCAAGGTGAACCAAGGAAGACCCTTGGGATATGCAACAAGTATCCCAGGACCTGTTCCAAACAGATTTCAATGTGATTCTACAATCTTCCAGTTGTGCATCGTACATCATAAAATAATTGCTGGTAATAATGGAATTTGAACGATCTGAATACCAACATAAATACATCTTAACTGAAAGATATTTCTGGAATAGGAAGGATATTCCCAAATCCTCCTCTAACCACATACTGGGCCTCTTTGCCTTCCTGAGAAATTTATTTTACTATTTAGTCTCTCCTTGCCACGAGAAGATCTTTCAACACTGCTCACAATTGCTGGATACCAGGCCCTTGTACTATTGTTAGAACCTGAGTTCAGGCTTTTAAAACATGTCATGCTGGTCTCCTATAGGTACTCCATACCGTATCATCATAATTTTATGATTTATTTGGAAGATCTAATTAATCAAGAAACAGGTGTGTATGATAGGCATTGCTCTGTCACGGTGCTTAGCAATATATAAAAATTAACCAAATATGCTATGATGAAGGGGATTGACAAGGGGTAGGAAGACAAAATATATTGATATATCTCATTTACATGCCTTCGACAAATATTATTTATCAAATCCTTACTGCATGTGTTCAGCATAGGAATATAAACCTGACTTCTAGGGGATTATGACCTGCTAGGCTTGAGAATAAGAGGCGTGAAATATATAGTAGAAAGTGATGAGCATCTTTAAAAACGAGTTTACATCGCTACAACAATTCAACAATTCATGAATACATGTAGTTAAAATTAAAAAGCCTCAGAAATAATTCAAAGAGCCACTTCTTTCTGTCAGGCCACATCCAGCTTCTATGGCCCTAAAACTCATACAGAGAAATTGGCCAGTGATCAGTCGAAGGCTTGACACTAGCGATTAATGTCTCTCTCTCTCTTTTTTTTTTTTTTTTTTTTTTTTTTTGTTTTTTGAGGCCGAGAGTCGTTGCTTTGTCGGCCCAGGGCTGGAGCTGCAATGGCGTGATCTTGCGCTCACTGCAATCTCCTGGCCTTCCCAGGTTCAAGTGATTCTCCTGCCTCAGACTTCCGAGTAGCTGGGATTACAGGTGCATGACACCAAACCCAGCTAATTTTTGTATTTTCAGTAGAGACAGGGTTTCATCATGTTGACCAGGCTTTTCTTGAACTCGTGACCTCAGGTGATCCACCCACCTCAGCCTCCCAAAGTGCTGGGATTACAGGTGTGAGCCACCACGCCCAGCTGGATTAATGTCTCTTACAGTGCTGATCATACTAAATAGCACTGTCTCTATGATGTATGAAGCTAACATAAATGTTTATGATAATTGGAGTATTTATACAAATGTACTTTTTATATAAATTTGCTTATGTGTAAATATATTTTATATTTCCAAAACAAATATACTGGTAATGCTCTGCTTTTCAATTTGCCTACTAGTAGTTTCCATGACTTGGTTCCTATTAACCCCTTCTTAATAACTATTTTGCTTTTATGTAGAAAGATCCTAGGAGTTTAGATTACTCATTTCTTTCACATTGTGCTGATATAATGCACAACTTTTAATTGTGTGTTCACTTTTTAAAATATACTTTGGGATGAGTTCAGTCTTGAGAATGGGTTTGCATTGGGGGAAAACATCAACAGTCTGTCAAATTTTCAAGTAAAGACCTCTCAGGATATGAGCATCTAGGAGTTTTGCAAAGGCTATTTTCACATCATAAATGTCTGTCTGAATTTTGTGGCAACTTTTGTTTTTGACATTTTATTTTTCAGTTGAAAGGCATCTCCATGTGTCATTATCTTGAAGAATGTAACATTACAGGATTCCAAATGAGTATGGCAACTTAAAAGCTCCATGATTTTAGCCCACCTGCACTTGACATTTTCCCTGGGGACCTACGCTTGTGTGGTTTCCTTGCATGAAGTAAAAGCTTTTTATAAATTGCATTGAACTTATTTCTAACTGTTAGAGTCCACTTTCAGTGGTGAAATCTCCTTTCCTTTTTTGATTTTTGCCTTCTTCCTCTTGCATTTTGGAAAAACTTAACAGAATCGTAAATCTATCTAATCTTTGACAAAACTCAATTGATGAGGTTAGATAATGAGCATAGAAAATAGATTGTCATCATTGCCTCTCATTCTTAAGTTGGATTTGGAATCCTGCGCAAGGAATTGCTTCTGAAGGTGATATCCCACCTAGACCTCTGACCCGTATATCATCACTCCAAGAGAATATATTTTGGTCATTCATTCATTTATTCATTCAATAAATGTTTTATGAGGGCTACTACTTTATGTTAAAACTGTTTCTAAGTGCTGAGGATTTCGTAGTGAAAGAGAAAAAGGCAAAATTTCTACACTAAAGGCTTTTACATTTCAGTGTGTGAAATCCACAATAAAACATTAAACAAGTATATATCTAGCATATCTGTTTTTCCCACAGTTTTCTTTAGCATTAAGTAAAGTGCTTTATACATAGTAAGTGCTTAACAACTATTTGTTGAATGAAAGATATAGCCTGTCATTGCTATTTACTAACAAGCTACTTATCATCTTTGCTAAATGGGAATAAAAAGAGTTATCTACAGTGTTTCTGTAAAGATTTTAAAAACACAATGTACTAAATGTGTAAATCACAGTGCCTACCACATAGTAAATCATGGAAAACATCACTTCACTTCAACACAAACTTATGCACAACACATTGTAAGTGTTACAAAAATTAAAGACATGGAGTTAGTGATGTTCTGGTAGGTGGTTAGATACAGCTAAGTGGGGTTGGTTGCACCTGAATGAATCAGGAAGGATGGAATAAAGACATCTTATTCCTTCTTCACTTTCAAGGGTGGTGAAATTCACAATTGACAATTCACAATCAATCAGAATCAAAAGATATAAAAGATTAAGCTATTTCAGCTAATTATTTGAATCAACCTGACAAGTGATGGTGCTACCTCTGTAAAATGAGTAATGGGTCAGTATTAGTGTGCAGGCTAAAATAGTCAAGCGGTTCTGCAGCTGTGGCTAAAAATTAGTCTTTTCAAAGTGGCTTCAATATACAAACTGAAGTGGTGAAAACACCCAGAATGGCAGATATACCAAGTAGGGGGATAAAATGTGTTATAAGTGCTAAAACTGATTGTTATATAATTTGATAGTTCCACTATTTGTGCTATAATCATTTCCTTTTATCATTACTAATAATTAAATTTTGATGATAATACACACCTTACTTTATTAATTCAACAAATAATTGAGTACCTCTAATGTTCCAGAAAATGTGCATATACACACAGAAATCCTTTAATACGAGACAAACTCCTCTGTATCTTATCATAACATAAAATTTAGCTAACTAACCCTTAAAATCAGTCTATTTAAACTGATTCCTGTTATCCAACCATGTAAGAACTTGCACTTGCAAATATTATGCCATGAACATATAATCAAGTGGAAACCACTTAATTGAGAACTGGCCTCACTCAGTTTGAATCTCAACATCTGTCCTTCTTCAAATGAAAAACCTTCAGGAAAAGAAAAAAATGACACGTTGTAAATCTATGATAGTTTCCATCGGTGTCAGTTGGTAAAACTTAACTAATGCTATTTAAGGTTGTAATTACACGAATAGAGTCAAAGTGTTTGACATATGTAGATTCCATACATGAGTTTAGTTCATTTGCTTAAATTCACCTATTTTTATTAAAAGGTAAGTAGGTACCATAAATCACAAAATTATAATATATTTCACTGATGGAGAACCAAAATTAACAAGTGAATGAGTACATCTGCAAATATAGAATAAATAAACCTTCACCTAAAAAATATTTCTTTAGCCTCCAAGGCCTTCCTTGTTAGAAACAATACCATGAGAAAATGCTTTTCTTTCTTAGCTTTCTCATAGGCAATTGAAGGGAAATATAGTTAATAGGGGAAAGGAAGTAATATAAAACTAAATGAGTAAGTAGGACAGAGTAACGTGGAAAAATGTAGACAATCTACTTATTCAGGAACATTCTCCTAACAGCACCTCTTTTCTGCCACTATCTCTTAACTCTGAAATCCCGGCAGAGTTGAATATTATATTTTATTATTTGGATTGATTCTCCCAAATTCTTTGTTAACTGAGAAAACTGATATTGTATGAATTCTCCAAATGACTGTGGTTTCAAATGAGAGGTACATTTATAAAAACTTCAATTCCCCTACTTTTAAAATGAGAGACTATTAATCTTAATTACATATTATTATAGCACCTAATATTTTAAAACTAAGGAATAACTTTAAAACGAGTTAAATCAAAATTGAGGAAAAGACTTTCCCGTTAGGATATAACAAAATTATGTTTTAAAAATGGTGAATTATTTCCCAAAGTATTTAAAACGTGTTACATTTAAAATAGAGTGGGCTTCTATTGGACATGAATGTCTGTAGTCCCGGCTACTCGGGAGTTGGGGCTGGAAGTTTTCTAGAGTCCAGGAGTTCAAGTCCAGCTTGGGCAACATAGTGAGACTCACATCTCTAAAAAGAAAAATATAAAATAGACTGGGCTTCTTACTTACTGCCACCCAACTCAACTCTGAATGTTAGCTAGTTAGGTATGTGCAATTAGCTACATAATAAAGCTATCCACTATCCACAATATTTGGGCAAAAGCTGACCCTGCAGTTAAACTAGCAATGTAAATATTTTAAATCACAACTTCTCAATAGTTCCTCAATTTGTCAGTACTTTCTAATTAATGCAATATTTTATTGCCTTGATCAAGTTTATAGAATATTAAATCCAAAATGAAATAGGAAAACAAAGGAATACTGAAACATTTGTGCAAAATTGCAGAAAATAATATCAGGATTGATTGTTGTTTATCAACTACAATTTTAGAAAGATATATGAAATGTCATAAAACACATCAGTCTGCAATGATGTTATGTAGAGTAATTTCTCTATTTTTCACAGTCACCAGCTAATGCAATATATCAAAACAACTAATATTAAAAAGGAAACCACCGCTTAACACTTTCATACAATTAAGTTATAACAATTTTGAAAATGTATTTTCTTAGAAGAGTTTAGTCATGAAAGAACGCAAGATTCTCCAATAAGATCTGGATAAGGAAAAGCCACTTTAATGCCAATAAATTGATATAGTTTACTCAAACTATTATGGGATAAGTGTGTATGAAAAACAGCAATAAAATGATATTTTCTAAAATCAAATATAGTGACCCCAGGCAAAAAGAACACAATAACACCACTGACAAAATGCACTTGCCATGTAGATTAGTCACCAGTGAAACAATGGTAGCAGGCAGGTCAGTCTGACACTGAGCTAAGATAGAGTGACACATTTTAAGCACAAATTTAACACAGTTCACAAGACAAATAGGCAATGTCAAAGTGTATAAAGAATGGAAAACTAACAGAGGCTTCTAGTGCTCAGATAACCATGACCATAGGAAATCAGATGACCCCAATTATGAGGCCTTAACAAAAGCACCACTATCCTTCCGGTAAAATTCCCTGAACTCAGGTGAAGAACGCAGAGGAAACCGACTATTCACACAAACCAGAAAAGTAATGACAGATATTGAATTTTGATCCTTCAAAGGCATAGGCCATTTTACTTATTTTATCTTTTGTTTTCTTCAGAAAAGCTTCCCATATGTCTCTGTTCCAGCACTTCCTGTTTTATATATCCATACAACACATACTTTACATTTTAATCTGACTGGCATCTTAACTCAGATGGTGAGCTTTTTTGGGAAAAAAAATGACTTATCTGATTTGTCTTTATGTCTGTTGCTGCAAGCATAGTTCTAGACACATAGCAGTAGGTACTCAATCGATGTTTAATTGGTTGATTTGTAATTGCATTACTATTAGAAACATGTCAGACTTTAACATATATTTTAAAATAAGAGTGCTGTATTGGGTATGAATGACAAACAGGCGTGAGTGTACACATATACATAGTATAGTATCAACTGTGGAAAACTTCATATTGCACCATAGCATTGAACAAAAAGGCACACTGAGGACACGCCATAGTCTCCTTCACGCATATGAAACCCTAGAACTAAATATTTCTTAAGAATTATGTTTTTAAACGTTGCATAGATGTAGGGTAATGCTCAGAAGTGGCAAGCAAAGTTTCTGAAGATCAAAACAGAGTTATTCCCAAGAGACTGAAAATGGACAAACTTTGATCACTCAGAATAAAGTCAGCTCATCAAACTTTTGGAAGAGTGTGATTTTTAAAACTCGATAGGAGTAAAGCCACAGAAATTCCATGGTAGAGGCCTGCAGTGGGAGGAGGCTGGAGCACGCACATTAGAATTAACTGGGGTATCACAAAAGGAATAGTCTGTCAGCCCAAGCCCATTTCCTATTCCTCTGCCATCTCATACCACACACACTTCTCCACCAGTACAATCTATAGCATTCGTGTTTGTCTCCAGCTAGAACTCCATGGACGGAGACAGAAGACGATGCCATAGGCAGCTGGGAATGCTTGAGAAAAAAATGAAAGGAAGAAGAGCAGGTTAGCCTCTACCTAAGGCTAATCTTGCCCCTCTGCCAAGAATCACTGAAAACTATGGGTAGTAAACGGGCCAGCTGTAGTTTGAGTGTTCCACCCCAGACAGACTTACTAAGCTAAAATAACCAAACACCTGAAAGAGAAGCTGAACTACCAATAAGAACACTTCAATAGAATCACGAGACACCCTAAAAGTATCTGCCCCATGAAAGATTAAAAACAAAACAGGAGAATCTGAACTAGAGAAAACAGATTAGATGAACAGTAACTATCAGCAGATAGTTTTTGCATGGGAATCTGTTTAAAAAGGAAACTATCTGTGGTGATGGATGTGTTAATTAATGTGACTGTGGCGATCGGTAGACAATGTATATGTAGGTTTACATTGGCTTTGAATATATTCAATTTTTATTTGCCAGATATTTTTAAAGAATAAAAGTGTTGAGAACTCAACTTTAGTGTTGAAAAAAGTGTTGAGTCTCACCCTTACGTGTTATGATAAAATTGGTTCAGGGTGCTGCCGGAGGATCAGGATTTCTAAAAGCTTCTCAAGTGACATTTATATCCAGCCAAGGATGCAACCTTCTGTGATAGGATATCAATAACAAGAATTTAAAACACACACACACCCTCATAGAGGAGAGGAAGAGCTTGAATCTATGATGCCTATTATAAAATTGAAAGAGCATTCTAGGATTTATGATATTATCTTTATCCTCTGCTGTTTTTCCTCCGTTGCCATTGCCTATTATTTGAATAAAAAGCGGCTCCAGTAAGTTTAGGGTATCTCCAGGAAATATTCTAAAATTAATTTTAAAAGCCACACAAAGTAGAGTGATCTTGTATTCAACAAGGCCCATTGTGTAATCCTTACGTGCTCAGAAATCCGATCTGCCAGATTTCCAGAGCTTATGTACTCAGAGATGCTGAATCTAGTGGTACAAAATTCAATATGGAAAGCAGAATGATAATTTACTGATTTGCAATGATAAATATAACTGAATGAGATAGAAAAGCATACAATGGGATGTTTCTATTTAGCATGAAAGCTGGACAAAAGGAATTAGTTATATGATTCAAATGTCTGAGAGCTGCAGGCTATGATTATTGGAACCATCGCTTCTTCATTAAAAAGAAAAAAGATTTCTTGAAATTCTCTTATATATCAGTATCTCACATAAGCATGTAGATAGTGTTTCTTGTCTCAAGGTGGTTCTCATGGGTGAAGAAGGATAACAATAAAGTATACAATACATAAATCAAGAAAAATATCAAATAGTGACTAGAGTGGATTGAATAGTGTCCCTCTATGATCCATGTCTACCCAAACCTCAGAATGTGACCTTATTTGGAAGTAGGGTTTTTGCAGAGGTCATATTGGATTGGGGTAGGCTCTAAATTGAACGACTGGTGTCCTTACCAGAAAAGGAGAGGAACGCAGAGAGGCACACATAAAGAAGAGGCCATGTGAGCTTGGAGGGAGGCAGAATTAATTATGCTTCCAAAAGGCAAAAAATGCCAGGAGCCACCAGAAACCAGAAGAATCAAGGAAGAATTCACTTTTAGATCCTTTGTACAGAGCATGACCCTTTCAGCACCTGACTGTCAGACTTTTGGCCTCTAAAATTGTGAGAGAATAAATTTCTGTTGTTGTGAGTCACCTAGTTTGTGGTAATTTGTTATGGCAGCACTAATATAGCAGTGATCCACTGGAGGTAAAGAATTAGGAAGATAATTATATAATAGAAAATCAATGAATGAGATTGATTCTGGGGTTTGTATGAAAATAAAGAGCTAGCCACAAAAAAAGAAAAGCAGAAAGGATGCTCATAATAGAAGAAATGGCAACAGCAAAACTCCTAAGCGTGGCAAATATAAGAAACCAAAATGAGACTAAAGCTCAATGGACTAAAGATAGAAGGGTAGGAGACAGGTGAGAAAGGAACTCAAGATTCATGTAACATAGGAATTTATACAGATTTTAATTCTAAATCCAATTTGAAACTGTGTGAAAATTTTAAAGTAAAGTAAACAAAAAGTAGACTCAGTATTTAACATTTAAAAAATTCTGATTTCTACCTGGCAATGTATTTTGTGTTGCTGGCCTTTCAATTACTAGTGAGATGGGAGAGTTCCTTGACCACCCTCACAGGACTTGCTACAGGGGTGTGGCTCTCTATTTGAACAAGCTCTCAAACTCTCGTTTGAACAAGCTCAAACCCTTTATGGGAGGGCGAGCATGCAGACGGGCAGGTGCAGGAACCAAGGGGAGCGCTTTTGGGCTCCAGCCCCATGGCAGCATCTAGGAGTGGATGTCTGACACTCCTGAAGCCCAAATGGGTGTGAGTTACAGTGCACTCTTTTAGCCTTGCCATCCATGGATGACTTAAGTGTTAGACAGCTCAGTGGATCCTCTCGGCACCCAAGTCCTGTCCAGCATCCAGGAAGAATCAGGTCGCACACAGACTAGAAGGGTGAAAGCTGGGGTTTTACTGAGTGGTGGAGGTGGCTCTCCACGGAATGGATGGGGAGTTGGGAGGGGAATGGAGTGGGGAGATGATCTTCCCCTGGAGTTTGGCTGTCCAGTGGCCAACCTCCTTTCCAATAGTCCCCAGACAAACTCCTCTCGGCATTCAGACACTCCTTCTCTTCTCTCCTTCGAAATGTCCTGCATTTCTGCCTTTCATCTGCTCGGCCACTTCTGGAGCCTGGGATGTGGAATTTATATGGGTACAGAATAGGGAGCATAGCAGGCCAAAAGGCAACTTTTTGGGGATGAAAATAGGAACACCTGTTCTCATTTAGGGTCACAGGTTTCCAGGCTTGAGGGGGGGGCCTTTGCTGGGTAACTGCCCTCTTCTACCCAGTATTTCTGTCTATAGCATATAGTCATAAAGAGGAGTGGCTTGGAGTAGGCTCAATATGCTATTTCTAGACCTCTTAATCCTGTCTTTGGCTGCGTGCTTTAGTATCAATACAATGACAGTAGAAAAATGGAAGAATGTTAAGGGAGGATGATGCCAACACCAAATACAAGTCATTGTCATATGAGTAATTGCAGCCCTCCTCTCATTTTGTTTTCCATCCACTCTCAGAAGCAACTGCTGGTTTTCCAAATTGAGAGTGTGAAGAAGGGCTAAGACTCATAGTTTATCAATTGATATTACTGACATTGTAATTTTCTTGAACTAAAAGTAATGTAAAGTCCTATTTCTTTTTCATTTATACTATTTCTTATAGACATAGATAGTTAGCAATAATATTCTTAGCTAACCACATCTGAGAATTTGAGATTTCCTTTAAAAATGGCAAAAAACTGCTAACATGAAATGATTGGTAATGAATATGCTGTCCAAAAGGTTGGTTGTCTTGTGTGATATAAATAAATAAACAAAGAACAATTTACCTGTACCAAAAAAAAAAAAATGCATGCTATCAATCCCTGTGTTAATAAGAGTTCTGAATATTTCCAATGGGTAGTTTCAGAATTTATGAAATGGCTAAAAGGAAAATGAATAACAGGTAAGTACTTTGTTTCATGAATAAGAAGCAGCGATGGAGATATGAAAAATAACTTATTGTGCTCAAGTGAATTTCCCAGCACATAAAATAGAGAATAACAGCTAGTGAAGGTGTAGTTCTTTGGCCACCTACTTCAGGAAAGAAAGAAAAAAAATTGGGGGAACTTATGCTCGCCTAGGGAACTTGCTCTCATCAGCTAATTTTGAGAACAGGAAAAAGGAAATTGCGTCCCAGGCAACTTGACATGAGACAATGGGTCAGTCTCCTTATTGCTTAAACATATAGCATTGTGCTGAGCTGTTTTGCACTTTTCTTCTTACAGAAAGCAAAATCAGCCTGAAAGACCAGTGAAGATATTGCAAAAGGAGGATTTATTGAGCTTCATTACATCTTGAAAGGATTAGTTGCACCTGCACATAAAGAATCTCAACTGGTTCAGATATACAGGCTGAAGGCGCCTTCTTTATTACACATCTTTCAAAGGAAGATATTTGACCCATACTCTTGACAAGTTTCAAAGCCTCCAGGTTCACTGCCGAGGAGCAAGAGTGCCATCTGCTGGGTAACAACATTGAGCACATACAGAAGACTTTGAATCTCTTCGGAAAGAAAATGATTGCTCAAAGAATTTTCATTTCTTTGAAGCTGAATTACAGAATTGCTAAAAATATCATTTCCTCATCAGTATATCACTCCACTTCCAGCTGCATAAAATGAAGTAAAAAAATGCACTCTAAAAAGTAAAGTGGGATGAAAGGGGAAGAAGGAGGACAAAGGGACGTATTTTGACAGAGAACATTCACAGCAGTTAATTTTACTGTGAAGAGAGGGTCTTTTTGTTTCATTTCCTAACTAGTTATTTATACTTTATTGTAAATTCCTTCAGGTAAATTAGCTATTAAGTAGTGTGGAAATTCTTGATGGTCAAAACATATTCTTGGCCCGGCGCGGTGGCTCAAGCCTGTAATCCCAGCCCTTTGGGAGCCCGAGGCGGACGGATCACGAGGTCAGGAGATCGAGACCATCCTGGCTAACACGGTGAAACCCCGTCTCTACTAAAAATACAAAACAAAAAAAATTAGCCGGGCGCGGTGGCGGGCGCCTGTAGTCCCAGCCACTCGGGAGGCTGAGGCAGGAGAATGGCGTGAACCCGGGAGGCGGAGCTTGCAGTAAACCAAGATGGCGCCACCACACTGTAGCCTGCACGAAAGAGAGAGTCTGTCTAAAAAAACAAAAATAAAAAATAAAAACAACAACAACAAAATGTTCTTTATTCAAGGACATTAATATTAACATTTAAATTAGAGCAAGCATATATCAAAAATACAACCGAATTATGAAATTGATTTATTAATGTTAAATTATGTTCACAACGTCTTCTACTTAAAACCTCATTTATGCATGGACACTTTACACTTTTTTCTCAATTTCTGACCTTTAAGTTTTAATAATGTCATTTAAATATCCATGCATTAAAAAATTATTACATTGAAACAATTCTATTCCATCTACAATACATACTGTGTTTCTAAATATACTTACCAGTTCCACAGTCCCTACCTAACCCTCGTTTCCCGTAAAATTCTTCACAAAACTAAGTTGTGATAAATGTAGCCAGGCCCTTCCCAGAGATCCTGTCCAAGGACTCCCTGCCTCACACTTCAGCTGCAGGCTTCTTCAGAGATTCCTCAGCTGCAGCAAGCTGACTGCTCCAGTTTCTCTGTCCACCCACATCTGTTGGCTGCTGGGATCAGGAATATAAAAGCGAGCCATTTTGACTTAATTTGGCACTCCTCTGATGGTAGCTCCGGAACTTCTTGGAGGGCTGTTTCCTGTCAACTTCAACTTCTTTCTTTTTCTTTTTTCTTTTTTTTTTTTTTTATCTCAGAGTACGTTAAAGCCTGCGATGGAATTGGAGGAGCTAAACTTCAACTTCTTACCTTGAATTTGGCCTTTGTCTTGGCCCAGTTCTGCTTTCTTACCCTCTTGTCCACTTCTCTGGTGAACACTTTGCAGGAACTCCATCTCCTGCTTCCAGAGAAACCGAAACAGCAATTCAAGCTGAAAGACAACCTTGTTATGACCATGTGATTTTGTTTTGTCCTCTTCTATAAAAAAAGGCTTTATTCTTCAACTTAATCAAAATATCTTTATCTTTCATCAAATCTTATCAAATCCATAAATTTAGATAACTAAAATGCTACAAAATACATAGTGTTTGGCCATCATGTCTATTTTACATCATTGAAATATTTTACATAATCCTATATGTGTGTATGTCTATGTGTTAAAATACTGATGTATTAATCTAAATTGTAAAGCCTGAATATTAGATCGATGTTTTAAAATTGAGCTGATGTTACTGTAGAATATGAATGTTTAAAGTATGTATTTTAAGCTAATATGTACCATAAAGAATATATGCTTTTGATAACTTGAGATGGTTGATTTTATCTCTACAAGTTAATAAAGTGGTACTTAGTACCTTCAGCTTTAAAAAAAGGCTTTTGTCTTAAGAACTAAAATTTAAGACAGAAGAAAATGCCCTCTAGTGGTAAATACTAAGAAAATACTTTCTACTGTATTAAATTAATGTGCTTAACAAATATTTATTAAGTTTCTACTAAGCTTTGGTTGCTCTGGTTAAGTCCCAGGACACAATTGTGAATAAAATAAAAAAGGGTACAAGGCCTCTTCTGATGTGCATTATGGTGAGAATAGGACAAATTTCAAAAAGAAAACAATTAAAATAATTCCGTATTTAGTGTATAAAATGAAGGGAACAAACAAGAATCTGAGAGGAAACTTGCTTTAATTATTAAATGTCATTTATGGCAGTATTTCTAGGAAGCGTCAATCTTTTAATTTATATTTTGCGAACTAAAAGTGGTTGTCTTTGTTGCTGTTCCTTTTTTAAAACTTTCGAGACATGTGACTGTATAAAACGAGAATCTCAAATCAGAAAGAGAAGCTGGAGTTAAAACAATTGTCCAGGGACATTATGGAATACTAATTCACGTACACAACACACCTAAAATTTTACAGAGTAATTTTTCAGGTTTTGCAAAACAACAAAGGAAAGGAAACTCACTGTATTACCACTAGGAGGGATTCACAAATGCATAATAATTCAGAGCCCTCCTCTCCACTACAAGAAAATAAATAAAACTCAAGCAAATTCCTGAATCCTATCAATTAGATGAGCAATGGGGAAAAGAAAGTTTTTCCAGATCCTACAAGATCCCACTGCCTCCATCATCGATATTCCCTGAACTTGTCAAAGTTAGTTCCAAAGTGAGACCTAACATGCTGCTTACAAATTGCTCCTGGGCAACTTCAGTCTCCTAAACACATCCACAGTTTTAGCGTTTTTTACAAGTAGTTCAAGGCAGGGTAAGGATAGTTGCTATAAGAGGTAATTCCTGAAATCTCAGTAGCACATTATAATAAAAATGTGTGTGTTTGCTTGTTTGTTTACTTTAGTCCATATGAAGTTCAATGAAGTGTTGCTGATGAGGAGTGGGGAGGAGTAGGGAAAGGACGTATTCTCCTAGAAGTCCTAAAGGGTCTCAGGTTATGGAAACTGTAATACCTTCAACTCATGTTCTCTCGGGTGAACTTGGGCATCAAAATCCAGCTTGTAGATGGAAATGTAATCACACAGATGGTCTGAGTTGCATGTATCATTTCACTGCCATTCTGTGGCCAGTGGTTATTTATAGGCAATATCTTACTTAATAATGTATAGCCATTTTGAATTTAAAATTTTTAACATGTATCTATCCTTAAAGAACGCCACAAACTCTCAAAGCCTTTCTAAACGACTACTTAAATAATTTTATGGCTGGGCACTGTGGCTCACGCCTGTAATCCCAGCACTTTGGGAGGTAGAGGTGGGTGAATCACTTGAGGTCGGGAGTTAGAGACCAGCTTGGTCAACATGGTAAAACTCCGTCTCTATTAAAAATACAAAAATAAAATAAAATTAGCTGGGCATAGTGGCAAGCGCCTGTAATCCCAGCTACTCAGGAGGCTGAAGCAGGTGAATCCCTTGAACCCGGGAGGCAGGGGTTGTGGTGAGCTGAGATCGTGCCACTGCATTCCAGCCTGGCAACAGAGTGAGACTCTGTCTCAATAATAATAATAATAATGTTATAAAATATTCTACATCCTGGAAACATTATCTAATAAGATCATTATGTTATCTCTATGTTGTGCCATATATATGCTTTTAGTAAGAGACTTTACACACATAGTTTAATGCAAAGTATTTGTATCAAGGGAATTTGGAGATTCTACATATGGGATCAGGCCTAATGGTGATAATATTTTAAAGTATGCTGAATCTAAATAACTGAGTTTCCTGCTCAAGCAAAAGCTATGTAGACAAATGAGCAGTTAAGTTGTAATATTGAAACTGAATTTATAATCCTGAGTCCTTCTTCATGCTAAATGTTTGACAATGGGCATATGGTATTGGGTAGTTAATGCTGTGGACTAATACACTTTATAACCAAATCAAGCTCTATATCTTGTTTATGTGTCTCTCCTCTAAGTAAAAGAGTTTTCAATATTATTGGAATAATCAGGATGTTATTTCTACATTGCATAATAGTAACCACCCATGGATTTGACTTGAAGCTCAAATCTGAAGCCACTCCTCTATTTACATTTTTTCTTAGCATCTTTTTCATAGCCTTGCACACACTGATATTATTCCAAGCTATAGTCCCCTCACTTTTATATCTGGCCACTTCCCATTATTCAGCCTCCGATGGATGCAGGCTAAAATCCACTTGTATTATAATAATTGGTACTCTCTCAAATATACCATGATCTGCCGTGTTTCTCAGTCCTTACCCAGAAGATGCTTTTGTGCCTTTTAAAAATGCTACAATTCTAGCTCAGATGTCACCTCTATAAAATCTTCTCCAGCTCTTTCTACCACCAAAGAATTAGCATCTCCCTTGATGATAATCTCATAAAATGACAGCACCTTTCCCAAAGAACTTTGTGTTTACCCACCTCCCCCAGTACAATGAAAGCATCCCAAGGAAACTACCTTTTCTGTGGTGTGCTTGCTTCGCTAACTAGAGTATGGCTTAGAAGCCAGTTACCTGTGGCTTGGGGGCAGTGATAAAACTTGATAAGAGATGAAACAATCAAAAACAAAAACAAAGCACACTGTTTTGGATGTCTCTAGGCTGGATTTAGGCTGCATGCTACCAGCTTGAAGTGCCCTCGATTAAGGTAAACTTACCAAGGCCTGACTGTATGTGTTTTGACACATGTATTCTCAGTGCCCAGCCCAGTGCCTGACCCAGGATCCAAGATCAAGAGCTGTTAATAAATAACTAAATAACTGATGATTCCATGAAAATGAATGGGGAAAGAGCTTATTATTACACCAAAAGCATAACTGATTTGATTTTTTGAAACATATTTTGCCCAACATCACATGCTGTGTCTCTGTGCACATTTCCTAATCTGTTGCTCTTTTCCCATCTGCTCTAAAAGCATCAGCTCTTTAAAATGATTCACAAAGGATGCTAGACAACTCTTAATTTTTCAGTTTATAAACCAGCTAATAAAGTAGAGAAATCTGGTGTTACATCAGGTAAAGAAAAAACTCACAGAGCCATTTGTTATAGGTGAAGATAAAAGAAATTGTGAATTATAGGGCCTGACAACTAGTAATACAAATGAAAAAATATTCCAGTGAATGAAATGTATATGAACATTACATTCATGTATTCATTTTTCCCTTCAGGAATAACGTAATTATATTCAGGAACTAAATACTCTAACAGGACTCTGAATAAAAGAGCTGAGGCCAGAGAGCAGTTTGTCAGCAACCATGGAGAAAATTATTTTAAGTACACACCCACTAAAAGATTATGTTTGGCTGCTGACATGGTTTGGCTCTGTCCCCACCCAAATCTCATCTTTAATTGTAATCCCTGTAATCCCCATATGTCAAGGGAGGGAGCTGGTGGAAGGGATTGGGTCATGGGGGCAGTTACCCCCATGCCGTTCTCATGATAGTGAGTGAGTTCTCACAAGAGCTGATGGTTTTATAAGTATTTGTCAGTTCCACCTTCACACACTCACACTTTCTCCTGCCACATTGTGTAGAAGGTGTCTGCTTCCCCTTTTGCCATGATTGTGGGTTTCCTGAGACCTCCCCAGCCTTGCAGAACTGTCAATTAAACTTCCTTTGCTTATAAGTTACCCAGTCTCAGGTAGGATCTTTATAGCAGGCTAGGAACGGACTAACACAGCTGCCCAGTATTTCCTTTGTTTTTGTAGAGAAAGAGAGAAATGGTTATAAGCTTTTAAAAATAAATTATTCATGCGGCCAAGAAGCATATGAAAAAAAGCTCAATATCACTGATTGTTAGAAAAATGCAAATCAAAACAACAATGAGACACCATCTCATAACAGTCAGAATGGCTATTACTAAAAGGTCAAAAAATAAGAGACACTGACCAGGTTGCAGAGAAAAGGGAACACTTACACACTGTTATTGGGAGTATAAATTAGTTCAATCATTGTGAAAAGCAGTGTGGCAATTCCTCAAAGACCTAAAAATAGAACTACCATTCAGTCCAGCAATCCCACTACTGGGTATATATCAGAGGAATAGAAATCTTTCTACTATAGAGACATATGCACACATGTGTCTCTATAGTAAAGACACGGAATCCACCTAAATGCTCAACAATGATGGATTGTATAAAGGAAATGTAGTACATATACACCATGGAATATTATGCAGCCATAAAAAGAATTAGATTATATCTTTTGTGGGAACATGGATGGAATTGGAGGCCATTGTCCTTAGCAAACTAACACAGGAACAGAAAACTGCATGTTATCCCTTATAAGTGGGAGCTAAATGATGAGAACACATGGAAACAGAGGGGAAACGACAGACACTGGCACTTACTTGAGGGTGGAGGGTAGAGGGTGGGAGGAAAGGGTGGAGCAGAAAAACAATACTATTGAGCACCAGACAGTACCTGGGTGATGAAATAATCTGCACCACAAACCCCCTTGACATGAGTTTACCTATTAGGTTGATGCAAAAGTAATTGTCATTTTGCTGTTATTTTTAATGACAAAGACTGCAATTACTTTTGGACCAACCTAATACATAACAAACTTGCACATGTACTCCTGAAATAAAATAAAAGTTGAAAACAAATATATAAACAAAAGTATTGACAATTTATTATAAATAGAAGGTAGGTGGCAACTTAAACCAGTTGCTAGTAGAAAGCCTAGCTCCTGTGATGATGAGTTTTAGTGAGGAGCAGTTGGTTCTAAAGGATAGTTTGAAAACCTAAGAGCATTGGCTTCTCCAACTACAGGTCAAAAAAATACAAGAATAAATTATTAAAGAATTTATTCTTGGCCGGGCGCGGTGGCTCAAGCCTGTAATCTCAGCACTTTGGGAGGCCGAGACGGGTGGATCATGAGGTCGGGAGATCGAAATCATCCTGGCTAACACGGTGAAACCCCGTCTCTACTAAAAAATAAGAAAACTAGCCGGGTGAGGTGGCGGGCGCCTGTAGTCCCAGCTACTCGGGAGGCTGAGGCAGGAGAATGGCGTAAACCCGGGAGGCGGAGCTTGCAGTGAGCTGAGATCCGGCCACTGCACTCCAGGCTGGGTGACACAGCGAGACTCCGTCTCAAAAAAAAAAAAAAAAAAAAAAAATTTTTTTATTCTTTAAAGGAAATAGAAAATCTTCATACATTTTCTCACACAACTACTTATTCTTAAATTCATTCTAAATAAATTAAAATACATGTTGGAATTTATTATTGTCCTTTCCTCTTATGCTCCGGCTTGGGAAGGACAGTTTAACGTTGAGAATGATGCCCTCTATAGCATGATAAGCTACAGACCTAGTTACAAATGAGCACTTTGTATGACCCTTTTCCTCACTTGTCACTCCTCTAAATAATCTTTTTTTTAATGTTTTCCCACTAGAAAAGTGGGTCTCAATGTGTTTTCTGTGGACCCCTTGGGAACCCCAAGTCCATTCAGTGGATTCATAAGGTCAAAAATACATTAGTAATACTAATGCATCATTTGCCTTTTCACCTTCGTTTATTCATAGGTGTATGTGGAGTTTTTCAGAGGCACCCTTCCCTGTGTGCAGTGTGACAGAAGATGACAGAGAATCTAGCTCTTTTTTACTGCCAGATATTATAGAAATTTGCTAAAATGTAAAACAATGCCAGTCAAACTGAATTCTGACAACAACCTGAATTAGTTTGGGAATGGATTTGTCACTAGATTCGCCATGAAAGAATAGTCTTGCCAACAACTTGATGTGTTCCTTCTGCAACACAGAGCAGAGAAGCAGCCAAGCTGCAAGGTGCCTAGACTTCTGGCCCAATGAAATTGAGAGATAATAAATGGATATTGCTTGAAGTGAACAACAAATTTACAAATGTTTGGTATTGTTCTCTGGTGACAATAAGAAATTAATATAGGGGATAACTAATCCCATGTTTTTGATTTTTAAAAGAATGTGCATTCAACAAATATTTGCAAAAGAATAGTAGTGAGTCATGGAAGTTAGCATTTTCTAGTACTCTAGGTATACAAGATAACATATTTTTTCATATATAATGTATAATTATACAGATTAGTATTTTGTAAATACATGTTATGACATTGGAAATGTAAAGATGACCCTCCTTCCCTTTGAAAGGATAAAATAGGTTTTAATATTACCTATCTTAAAAAGATGTTTTAAGATATCATTATTAATCATCATTAAGGTGAATAATGTTTCTATTGACTTAATAAATAGGCTTATCAGTGATAGGGCTGGACAGATTATTTAAACCTGACAAATAATTTATTTCATAATATTTGATTAAAAAGGTTTCTCTGATAGTTTCATATCACACAGAAGTACCAACATACTGAAAAGCAGAGAAGGAATCCAGCTTACATTAATCAGTTAGAAAATAATCTTTTATTACTATTGTACTTAGAGACAAAACTAAAAAAAGTAGAATTAAAATATCTTTTGTGTATTAACGAAAGGAAAAACTGCTTAGAATCCACTATATAGTTAAGCAAAATACCAAATCAAAACAACATAGAGTAAAGTCTTATTTACTCTCAATAGAATCCTCTAAGTTTGTGATATAGGAATTGGTCCTCATCAGTAGTGCAAGACTCAGTTCCATAGAACCTGAAGATTATACAATCTGTAAAACCCTCACTGAAAACCCCACAAAATTGTATATAAACTATATACAAACTTAAATAAGAAAACAACTATTTATTTAGAATGAGAAATGAAATTACAGCAAATAAACCATCTTTTAAAACTACAAATAACACACATTATAAAATAAAAAAGTTTTATTAATTGACTGATACACCTTAATAACACATTTTTTCTTACATTTTTAACTATATACCTTTTCATTACCTCTTACTTTTACAACAATTTGTAATAGCATTTTCTATAGAGATAATAAAAATGTCTCTGTCTTAAATTGCTAATAGCTTAGAAAATATTTCAGCCTCGCAACTTAGATAATATCATGAAATTCTTAGGATTGTTATCAAATTGGGGAAAGCATCTATGAAGCTACTTCTCTGCATAAATCATAATACTGTATTTTACAGAATATCACAGCTTCTTGAATATTTCCTATTCTCATTGTAGCAGTGCATTATGGGTTTTATATTATTTTTACCATCAGTGTTTTCAGACGTGTTCATATGATTTATTGCTCTTCAATAACTTGATTATCATACAATGAAATAACCTATTCAACACTTACACTCAAAAATTTTTTTTTGACAGGGAAGATTTTTATTTATTTTGTATTTTTATTTTTTCTTTATTTCTTCTAGAAAAAAAAAGATACATATGCAGAACGTGCAGGTTTGTTCCATAGGTATACATGTGCCATGGTGGTTTGCTGCACCTATGGACCGGTCCTCTAAGTTCTCTCCCCTCATCCCCCACCCCGCAACAGGCCCTGGTGTGTCATACTCAAAATTTATCTCTATTTCTTACATTACTACTTTCAGTGTTTATCTAATTTTTTGTTACAATTCACTATTGGATATGAGAACGATTTCTCCTATTGTTATTGTGCATCACTTTGTTTCATATTTCAGCTTTATCTGAACTTTCTCTCTGTTTTTTAATAAATTTTAAATGACAGAAAAAAGTATCCTTCAAAATAGCCAAGTCAATAATCTGTAATTTCTCTCTAGTTTCATTAAACATTTTAACCTTCTTTCCTAATTACAATAAAAAAGTACACTTAAGCTTTATCAACTTTTAAATGAACTTTTGCATTTTGCTTATGTTCTGGTTTCACTTTCAAATCTTCAGAAGTATATTTATAGCTTTACAATAAGAACAGACTTTCTTTTTAGAGGAAAATCCAAATTATCAAGAGTGTTTAAGAAGAACCTAAGAGAAAAATTGTAATTATGGCAAAATACTAAAGCAGTATCTGGTACCACAGAGGTAGCTCTTTCTTTAATGACATTGAGATTAATTGCTGCTTGTGGCACATATTCTGTGTATTTACTGATGTTTCCATAGAATTTTACAGTTCTTAAAATAACATTGGCTTACAGCAGACTGAAAATCCAAAAGAAGGTTACAATCATGCTGTGCTACATAAAGTCACATATAACTGATTTTCTGATGCTAAAACATTTTTTAAAAATCACTCTGACTCTGAAGGTTTTTATCGCAACAGCAAGACAAGGTAATTGCCAATGACTGGCATTTGTCATATGATGTAAAATCTAGAGCTATAAGTAAAAATTGGTCTCTAATTTATTTATTTGCTTTATTGTTATTCTGTACATATTTTCATTATTTTCATTCATCTTAAAGGTTTTCAGATTGGTCACTTTTTTCATTTTGATGTTTTCCAAGTAATCATGAAAATTAAGTCATATTCAGTAATTAATTTGATCTCTTCTATAGAGTTTCCATTATTTGAAGATCATCATTTTCATCTTGGTGACTGTAGGCAAATATATTTTGCCTAAAAATATATAACTTAAATGCTTTTCAGTATTTTAGAATAAAACTGTACATTCTTTCTGGCCTATTTTTCAAAGATTTGGTCCCGTGCATTTCTATTTGAGTTATGCTCTAGTGAAGCAAACATGGTCTTCTTGGGGTCAGTGGAAGATACATAACAGAAGGTTCTCAGGATATACACATATATGTGTGCACACACACATCAAGTCTGTCTGTGGTTCTGCCCTCTTCTTAAGCACAATAGTAAGCCAAAAGTTGTTTCTCAAAAGAATAGTTATCCACAGAGGAGGCTAGGGCACTGCTCCACAATCCTAAGGGTCTATGCTTCGATTCATCTAGAGACCCCTCTTGAAGTTTCCAAACAGCATCCCTATCTTCCATTAACACTTCAAGCACCACTGGATCTGCTGGATCATATGGCCCAAGAGGCAGAAGAGTTTCCACAGCATCCTGGAACTGTTGCAGAGCCTTCTCTAGTTCGGGACCCTATCCAAAACTTGCAGCTTTTGTGCTATTCATACATGGGCCAGAGTAGCACATTCACATGAGAAATATGCTGTCTCTAAAATCCAAAGTGGCCCATTAAGCATTGTGCCTCTTTTCTGATTGTGGGAGGGGCCAGCTGCAACAACTTATCCTTTACCATATAAGGGATATCTTTATATGCCCCACATCGTTAGACTTCTAAAAATTTCACTGAGGTAGAGGATCCCTGAATTTTTGTTCAATTTATTTCCCACCCCTGACATAAAAATGCCTTACCTAGTCTTGGGTAGCTGCTGCTTAGTGCTCACTAGATCCAAACAGCAGCATATTAGCAACTTAATAGACCAGGGTGATATCTTACGTTTGTTGGGGGCCAGGGGTTGGGAGAAGGTGGTCAAGATCTCTGTGAACTAAATTACAATTTAGAACTAGAGAAGTGATATACCCCTAACGTAGGACAGTACAGGTACATTGCTTGCCCTGCCAGCTGAATGCAAACTGCTCTAGTGGTCTTCACTAGTAGATATTGAGAAAAAATATTGCTGGATCAACAGCTGCACACTAGGTGCCAGAAGATGGGTTAATTTTCTCAAGCAATGTAACCAAATCTGGTACAAAAGCTGTCACTGGAGTCACTAACTAGTTAAATTTGCAATAACCTACAGTCATACTCCAAGATCCATTTGTCTTCTGCATAGGCCAAATAGATGAGTTGAATAGTAGTATGATGAGAATCACCACCTCTGCACCTGTTAAGTGTCTGATAATGGCACTCATATCTGTAATTTCTCCAGGAATACAGTATTATTTTTGGTTTATTATTTTCCTAGGTACAACAATTTTAGTGGCTTCCACTTGGAATTTCTCACCATAATGGCCCATACTTTGCAGGTCAGCAAACAAATGTGGTGATTCTTCCAGTTGCTGAGTATGTATATTCCTATTATGCATTTAAGAAAGGAAAAATTTCCAGAGGATGTATCTACAGACTCGCTGGACCCACTGTAAGACAGAATTATGCTAAAATTCCTTTGATCACCCGACCTCCACAAGCCCCTAGTAAGACTGGTGAGTGGACCATAGTAATGTTTTGGGTCTTCTAAAATTAGTGTCAATTTAGAGCCAGTGTCCAGTAATACACCAAACATCTGATTGTTTTCTTTCCCCAGTGCAGGGTCATCCTAGTAAAAGTCTACAGGTTCCTTGGCAGAAAACTGATGAAAGAGTAACAGTATGGATTTTTTGGCAGTGTATCCAGGTTTTTCTTCAAGATGACCTGACCACCCCTTCATTCAAAGAGTTTCAGGTCTGTAAACTGACTCAAGTCTGGGAATTGATCAAAAAGCTGTAACTATGTTTTCCTAAGTGAAATTAGACTTCTATTTACTTGACCTAGAACTCTTTTATCTATAAAGATCAAGTGAGAATTTAATAGAATGCTCCTCTATTTCACTTCTAGGGACAGGCTATTCTGATCTGCTTTGACTCTGCTTCTTTACAGTAAGCACAATCACTTTCTTTTATAATTAAGTGACACCACTTGGACTCTGCCAACATGGGATCTGATTATCCCCATTGCATTTAATACTTCTAGTTCAAGGCAGCAAATTCCAGTACAATTTCTGACCTACAGAGAATAATGACCACAGAGTTCTCCATGGATACCAGGGCTGCCCTCACAAGTCTATTCCTCAGAGTTTTAGTGACAGTTGTGTCCTCTTGACACTCCCAGGGTGAGTCAGCTACTCATATCAGAATCCCAGCTGCCTTCTTTGTAGAAATTGGCAAGTTGATCCTAAAATTCACATGGAATTGCAAGGTACCCAGAAGAGCCAAATAATTATGAAAAAGAGATGCAAAGTTGTAAGACTCACACTTCCTAATTTCAAAGCTTACTACAAAACTACAGTAATCAGTGTGATACTGGCATAAGACTTGACATATAGAACAATGAAGTCTATTTTAGAGTCTAGAAATAAACAATTACACTAATGGTCAATTGATTTTCAACAACATTGCCAAGACAATTCAATGGGGGAAAATAGTATTTTCAAAATATGGCATTGGGACATTGGACATTTGTGTGTAAAACAATTGGTTGAATGCTTTCTTCATACCATACACAAAACTATCTCAACATGAATCATAGACTGAAATGTAAGCACTAAACTGTAAAACTCTTAACTGAAAATGTAGGAATACACTTTTGAGACTTTGGATTAGGCAAAGCCTGCTTACATAAGACATTAAAAGCACAAGGGATAAGAAATAATAGAAGGTATTCTCTCAAAATTAAAAAAAATTGTACATCAAAGGATCTTATCAAGAAAGTGGAAAGAAAACCAGAGAATGGTAGAAAATACTCACAAATTATATATCTGATATGGGACTTGTATTCAAAATTTATTTAAAAAAAACCTCTCACATAGCACAATAACCAAAAGACAAAAACCAAATTTAAAAGTGAAGCAAGTATACATTTAGACATTCTCCAAAGAAGATAAACAAATGGCCGCTAAGCACATGAAAATATGCTCGACATGACTGGCCATCAGTTATCAGGAAAACACACACACACACACACACACACACACACACACACACACACAAAATAGATGAGATATCACTTAACACCCACTATGATGGCTATAAGCAAAAAGACATACAACAGCGAGTCTTGACGATATGGAGAAATGGGAACACTTGTACATTGCCGCTGAGAATGTAAAAGGGTACAGCTGCTGCGAATAACAATCTGGCAGTTATTCAAAATGTTATACATAGGGTTTCTCTATGTCTTACCAATTCCCTTTCTAGATATATACCTAAGAGAAATAAAACTGGTGTCAACACAAAAACTTTTACATGAATATTTATATTAATAGTAGCATTACTCATAATAGCCAAAAAGTGAAAACAATGCAAATGTCCACCAACTGATGACTGAACAAATAACATGCAATATTCCATACAATGGAATATTATTCAGTAAGATAAAAGAGTAAAGCACTAAGGCATGTTATAATATAAAAGAGCCCTGAAAGCATTATGCTTAGCGAAAGAAATCACTCACAAAATACCATATATTGTATGACCAGTATGACTGCATTTATATGAAATGTCTAGAACAGGCAAATCTATAGAAACAGAAAACACAGCAGCCTAGGGCTGAGATGGTTGAGAGGAAACGGAGACTCTGTTAATGCATGTCAAGTTTCTTTTTGGAGTAATTAATTGTTCTAGAATTGATTGTGGTAATGATTACACAACTCTGTGAATATACTAAAATATGAAGAATTTTACAATTTAAATGACTAAACTGTATTGTTTAAACGACTAAACTATATTTTAATTAAAAAGCAAAAGATGAAATATACACACACATACAGCCAGGCAGGGACACTATTTCATTAAAAAAAAATTGTACATCAAAGGATGTACAAGTGCCTGGTAGAGACTAACATATAGCCCCTAAATGACCCATTAAATGTGACTAGAATTTCAGAATACCTTATTTCAAGATGTTTTTTCTGAACATGCACATATATGAGCATACTTTATAGTTGAATGTGTGAAATGCTACAATAATGCATCATGATTGTGAAGGACATTACTACATGTATAAATAAAATTATACATTCCAAAGAGATAAGAAACCATAATTTTTTTTTTATACTTTAAGTTCTAGGGTACATGTGCACAATGAGCAGGTTTGTTACATATATATACATGTACCATGTTGGTGTGCTGCACCCATTAACTCATCATTTACATTAAGTATATCTCCTAATGCTATTCTTCCCTCCTACCCCCTCCCCACAATAGGACCCGGTGTGTGATGCTCCCCTTACTGTGTCCAAGTGATCTCATTGTTCAATTCCCACCTATAAGTGAGAATATGCAGTATTTGGTTTTCTGTGCTTGCGATAGTTTGCTGAGAATGATGGAGAAACCATAAAAATTTAAAAGATATTTTATCTTTTCTGTGCTTGGGCACAGAAATTTTAAGAAAAGTATATCCTTCTTAATAATTTAAATATATAATTTATATGATACATATAAAATATAA
>NW_016814795.1:754253-776090 GCF_001698545.2 Rhinopithecus bieti | reverse complement strand
AATATAAATATAAATAATATATAAATATACAATTATATATTAAATTATATATGATTTATTACAATTAAAGGATATTATATATGTGTGTGTGTGTGTATACATATATAAATAGAGAGAGAGAGAGACAGAGAGAAAGAAAGAGACTCGCTTAGGGACCTGCCCTGCCACCCAGGTTGGAGCACAGTAGTGCAATCATAGCTACTGCTGCCTTAAACTCCTGGCTTCAAGCAATCCTCCTAACTCAGGATCCTGAATAGTTGGGATTACAGACACATACCATGGCACCCAGGTAGATTTTTATAATAATATAAATAATATTAACACAAAACTGTAAAAACTAAGTATCTAGTACTTTTAATTTTGTAGAATTGTTTTGAATTCTAAAATGTATAACATTACACAGTACTTAATTTTCAACAAGACTTAATATTTTGTTATTTCACTTCATTTAGGCCACGATCATTGCAAGGAAAAAACACCTTTAAAACTATCTGGTAATTATTTCCCTAATGATAAATTAAAAGAAAAATATCAACATAGACATAAAATCCAATAGGAGGAAAATTTTAAAGTCATATACATAAAATCACTGACAAGTCAACTTGGTTTGCAACAGGATTAATAATACAATGTTTAAAGGAACAAAAAAATTGCAAGAACGAAGTATGTACCCACAACATTTTTGTTCTTTCTCATCGAAGTTCAGAATCGTGTACTTATGAGAATAATTCAAGTGGAAAATTTCTCGTAATTTTCTGTCTATGGAAGCTAACATTTTTCTCAACTTTTATTTTAGTTTCAAGGGGTACATGTGCAGGTTTGTTACAAGGGTAAATTGTGTGTCACAGAGGTCTGGGGTACAAATGACCCATCACTCAGGTAGTGAGCCAAGTACCCAGTGGGTGATCCCTTCCCATTTTCCCCCCGTCTAGTAGTCCACAGTGCCTATTGTTTCCATCTTTATGTCCATGTGTACTCAATGTTTAGCTCCCCCTTAGAAGTTAGAACATGCATTATTTGGTTTTCTGTTCCTGCATTAATTTGCTTAGGAGAGGCTAACATTTCATATCAATGCAAAACTGGTCAAAATGAATGCTATACTTTGCCAATCATTTTCAAACTTCATAATGTATTCTTGAGATTTTCTCAAGTTTGAGTCTTTGGTTTAAAATTCCTTCTGTAAGACATGCTACTGAAAATATTTCCCTGTATTATATTCCACAGAGCACAAAAAAAAAAAAATCATCTGTTCTATTAAATGTGCTGTTGGAAAGTGACTGTATTTCATATTTTTAGTATCATTATATAACTCAGGGACATTACAGCAGTTAACATTTTGAAAAGGTTTTGCTCCTGCAATAAAGTGTATAACTTTAAATATACATGTAATTCTATGTATTTAAAAATAAAATTGAATAATAATTTTGTTTTGTTTTATATAAAATCAGCATTTTTTTCTTATATACCAGAAACTCATTCTATATACTGGTATTTTTAATTCTCACTTTCATCCAAATTTGATTTTAAGTAATTTAACGATTTAGCGTTGGACAAACTTTGTATTTAGTGCCTCTCATAGTATCTTTCAATTAACAGAGTATCAAATAACCACAAACATGCTATTTCTGTAAGTAATCAGACTTCAATAGAAAAATCCAAGAAGAACCAGAGTGTAACATTTTCCATGTTATCAGAATTGGATCAAATCTTTTTTTTAATGGAATAATAATCAGTTTTAAACCACTGAAAAATTAACAGTTTCACAGTATAGAATGTAACTAATAAAAAAGTACAGATACTGGAACAGTTAATATGAAGGAATCACATATGTGTATGTAAAAAGATATTATGAGAAAAAAGTGTACTGGGACTTAATTATAACAAAGAGAGTTTGAAAAGTCATATGGAAGAAGTTTTTGATATATTATACCTTAAAACCTTTACCAAAGAAGATGGTGGAGTCTCCTTTTGGAGACATAAATGAAGAGTGGATCAAATTTTATCTTTCAAACTTAAAACGCATGTAATGTCAGGAACTCAAACAGATGACCTTTCTGTTCTGTGATTCTATTATTTAAAAGGTTGCAGAATTCCAGCTTTTCAATTGCTTTCTGGTGCTTGTCTCCTGTTAAGTCCCATAGGTATAGTTTCCTTGCAGGCACCAGCCCACTTAAAGCAAGGCAGTCATGACAGTTGCCAACTCATCAAAAGCAAGTCTAGTCCAGCATTAACCTAATTATATGCGACAACCACTTTCTTATACATAGGGGGTAACTCTTAGGCTTCCAGCCAGCATCTCTGGGATTTGATTTTCGAGTGATGTTACCAGTTACTTTAAAATGTTTACCTCCTAAATGCTGGAGATGGAATCTCATCATCACAAAGTAGAAAATTTACAATTGGATCAAAAGCCTCTGCTCATGCTAGACAGCATGGCTCTGCCAGTAGCCAGAGCCCTGATCTCTGCTTTCTCTGGACTCATATTTTCTCAGTAATGATGCAGTATTTGGTCCATTATGATTCATTCTGAGAAGATGAAGTCATTACGTGCCTTGCTTTTTCTTTCACAGAACATTGGTAAGCATATTTTTAAGGAAAATTTTATACACATCTTTGAAATTTCTGGCAAGGAAATTAGGCAGACATCTGGAAAAGAAGCAACGTTGCTTATCCCCATCCAAAATGTATTTTTACTTCATGTCTGTATTTTTTTTCAAAGACAATATATAAGTTCCTCTTAGCCATGAGCCTCTCTTGAGCAAAAGTGTCTGCGTATTCTGTGGGTTACCTTCTGTATCTTAGAAAAAGAAGTCTATGTTTCTATTCCATCCCAACATTCACGGGGCTACAATGTGGTGTAGAGCTGTCACATGTATTAAATCAACAGCATTTACTGTTGGCAGGAAAATATAATCTGCACCCAATAAGTAGAAACATAAACATAGCCTCACAAGGAAGTTAGTCAATAAGTGCATTTATTCTACATCTGTTGCTGCTGAGTTTGGCTACAGTTTTTCCTTATAGTGGTTTGTATGCTATGTCTTCTGATATGTTCTGTTTGGTAGAGGCTTTAATGGGGTGGATTTCCTGAGCTGATATAAGACTCTTTTCCACACTCACTGAGTGACTGCATTGATTGATCTTAACAGCACCTTCGAAAATGCTGGTGGAAATCTTTTCTTAGTTGAGGTTTTTTAGATATTGGCTATATAACTAAATAAGAAGTTCCATATTTCAAAGTAGTGTGTTTGGAAAGGTGCCCAGAGTAAAGAAAACATTAATAGGCACAAAAAGCTAGCATATGGATGCTATAAGAAGTATAATGGAAAATGTCCAAATAAAGTAGTGGAACCTTCCAGTCAAAGGGTGTGAGGGGCAGTAAGAAAAATATGTTCTCTCTTATGTTTCTGCCAAAATGTAAGGACAATACAACCTATAGAGTAAATTCAGCAGATGCTGGAGACTGCAGAAAAAGAACATTAGTTGTAGCCAGCTTAGTTTAAAATGATAAAATACTACTTATGCCTGAATTCAATGTAATTATTGTCTACGTTATTTGACTTCAGGGTCTATTAAGCCTACCTTAAATTAATACAATTAGATTGGACTAAATCATTGACACAGAAATAATGAAACACTAAAAGGCATCTCCCAGAATGTCCAATCTAAAAACAAAGATCTATAATATTTTCTGAACTCAACTGATTGGTATTTGTTTTTAAGTTCATATTATGCTAGGCATATACGTGAGGAATAAGGTATAACTGCTTCTTTTAAGAAGTTAAAAGCTAGTTAAAATAGTAGCTGGCTACATTTTCTTTGCTTGCTCCAGAGCAATCATGTTCAGGCTTTTTCATTATGAAGGTCTTTTGTTCCCAAATTCTACAAAACACCTCCTACTTGGAGTCCTGAATATGCATGTTGAATTAATTATTTTATGTGGCTGCCCATAGTTTCAAGGCTAGGGTTGTAGATATGGTTTAAATACGGCCCCTCAGGTTCATGTGTTGGAAACTTAACTCTTGATGCAACAGTGTTGGGAGGTGGCACCTTTAAGAGGTGTGAGGTTAGGAGAGTAGAGCCCTCATGAATGGATTAATGTCATTATCAGAGGAGTAGGTTAATTATCGTGTGAGTAGGTTTGTTATAAAAGCAAATTCAGCCCTCTGTTGCTCACTTGTGCATTTTCTCACCATGTGATGCCTTCTGCCATGTTATGACACAGCAAGAAGGCCTTCAGCAAATGTGACCCCCTTGTTCTTGGACTTTTGTTTATAATTTCTATTGTTTATTTTTCTATTGTTTATAAATTACCCAGTCTGTGGTGTTCTGTTATGGCAACACAAAACATACTTCAACAGTTGTTATGCGTTTTATAAAATTTAAAGATCTTTTTGATGGAGAGCCATAACACAGTAATACTTCAACAGATGAAAGGCAAAACTTTTCTGTTACTTACAGCTCCAAATGAGAGAAGGCTGCCAGGCAGACCCACTTTGGGAGCTGCACTTTGGATAGAGTAACAGTAAACTAAAGCTGTAAAAGGCAGTTTACGTATGGCAAGCAGAGTTAGCTAGGTTTCTCTGTTCCCTGTGGATTGACTAAGTTGAATAATTTTGTGAGATCGGGGGCATATGGGCTGTTTCTCATTGTCTGGTATCTGACTAAAGCATGTGAGCTTGATAAGGAAAATGGATAGGAGTAAGAATTTATTCAGCTGCTCAAGAAGGGAACTGGCTGACCTCTAGTTGGGACCTCCAAACTGGGTCAGGATAGCGTAATTTAAAAAAAAAAAAAAAACTTATATAATGTAATACAGATACAAATGGCAAAAAGGCATACATTTTACTCTTGAACTGATCTCTCTCACTTCACTTCCAGCACGATTTTCATACCATAGACTTGTGAATAGTTGTTCTTAGAGTGTCCTATACTCTGGAGCTGGATAATTACTACATAACTTTACCATTGAGTATCTTTCTGCATCTTTATATTATCTACATACAGGTAGTAAACACAGAGCAGGATTTTACATCATTATCCCACCTGATGACCTCTGTTCTCTGCCTGTCAAATTTGGCCTATTTATTAGGTTGGTGCAAAAGTAATTGTGCATTTTGCCATAAAAGTATGGCAAACACTGCAATTACTTTTGCACCAACCCAATATTAGGGATAACAGGATAATGATGTAAAATCCTGCTCTATGTATACTACACTGCAATTACTTTTTCACCAACCTAATACATTGATTACAACAACTGACACAAAGGATTCATTTCTACCATTTTTATTTTGCATTTTGAATGTGTCTTTTCTTAAGTTTCAAATTTTTTATATTTTACTTTTTTGGCATGACTGCCTTTTTTCTTTTTCATCTTTTCCCCTTGAATAAAAATATTTGGAAATTGTATCACTTATGTATATATTTAACTTAACATTTTTTCTAAAGTTATTCAGTGTCTTCATCCCCTACCAAACAATACGAGGTCCTTAGATTTTTTCAATTTTGATTTCTCCTAATATTTCTCTGTTTTTCCTTAACACTATAAATTAGACTATACTATTATTTTATATAGACAATACACATTTCAATTTACTTGTTTCTTTGTTTGTTATTCTTTCTTGTAACTGTTCTCCTTCTCTGGTCATTTCCTGTTTTTAAAAAACATACCTTATAGAAATTTCTTATTGCAGATATATTGATGTAAACAGTCATTCAAAAACGTCTTTACTCATTTTAGTTTCAGTTCACTATTTTTTCGTTTGTTTGTTTGTTTTTGAGGTGGAGTCTTGCTCTGTTGCCCAGGCTAGATTGCAGTGGTGCTATCTTAGCTCACAGCAACCTCTGCTTCCTGAATTCAAGCGATTCTCTTGCCTCAGCCTCCTGAGTAGCTGGGGTTACAGGTGCACACCACCATGCCTGGCTAAATTTTGCATTTTTGGTAGAGACAGCATTTCACCATGTTGGTCAGGTTGGTCTCAAACTCCTAACCTCATGATCTGCCTGCCTTGGTCTCCCAAAGTGCTGGGATTTCAGGCGTGAGCCAGCACACCTGGTCCTCAGCTCACTTTTTTTATTGTTGCTTTTGTTGATCGTTTTGTTTTGTTTGCCCCTGAAGATTTTCTTAACTTTCTTATATCCCATTAATGAATTCAAAGAATGTGAATTGTCATTGATTTAAGCTCTCATTGTTTTATTTCCAGAGGGCTCTTCAAATATCCAGACCACGTGTTGCAGAGGAATGGATATTGCAGAGGGTTTTGACTTGAATGCCTGGTACAAGAAGTGGGAAATAAATATGTATAGACTTAAGAAAGGTATGTTTACACAAGAGACCGAGAGCAAATCAAGGACTAAGTTGCCTTACAAGAGATTAAATGAGATGGGAGTTTGGAGGGAAACTCTTCTGAAAATTGTTGTAATATAATAAGATGTTTGATTCACGGTCATAGATACCAATACATCAAGACTTACTGTCAGTATCACTTGGCTGAATATCAAGTAAGTATATTACAACATTTCCAAAACAAATCAGGTTATATAATTTCTTTCAACATAAGTCTACAACTAGTAGCTTTCTTAATATTAATATCTTTAACTTTTAAAAATTACACTTAGAAAATACACATATGATTATGACTTACTAAAGAAATACCAGACTTCTAGCCTTTTAAAAATACAGAGCATGTATGTTTGTGTGTATGCTTAAACTGCCCTTTCCATCTGGCTTAGGCTCTTTTCTCCAGATCTGTTACATCGGCCATCAACTTTGGCCCTGAGTTGGGATCTAAAAATCACCCCGCCATCTGGCATTCTTTCTAGTCGTGTGCCTAAAATGAGATTTTATAGAGACTCATACTGTAACATCAGTGTAGAACAGGGGCTACTACTTTTTGGTTCAGTTCATTACTAAAAATGTTTCCTCCACCTCATCTTTACACATCCTTTTTTGCATTAATTTTCTATTAATAAATATATATTAATCATGTAAATAATTATTCCTTCATCTATAATTCAAATAGCTTACAGAAAGGTATATTGTTTTGTCTTTTTCTCAACCCCAATACCCAAAAAAACTTAGCATAGTGTTTTCCCAAGACACATTGAACAAATGAATCAATTAATTAGTAACTTGATTTCCCGTTTTTGAAAATCTCTTCTTTTTACCTATATGTTTATTGTCCAATGAGTCCCAAGTTTAATGTTAGCTCCTATCCAATAACAACTGAATAATTAAAGTCTGAAATATGCTATCAGGAACAGTAGTATAAACGGTAATATGATGTCTTTTTATTTTTAAGTAAGTTGAGGACCAAACAAATGTAGTTGAATTACATGCTATTTAATTATCTTTTTACAGATTATAGTAGGTTTACATAGCTATCATTTCTCTTTAAATTATTGTATAGAGAGCCCAGTCCTGCCAGAAGTATGTAATTTATGATAAACAAATAACATCAAGACAACTAATTAATTAGTTTCTAAATCACTCAGTTCCAACACAAAACTTGATTTCTACTTCAAAACTAGAAACAACAAAAATACAGTTAGATTTGGGTTTTCATTTTATTTTTGGTCAAAACACTTAATTCAGTAACTTCAACAATATATTCCATAATCTTGCTATTTGTCGGAATACAAGTCTTATTGGTGAAAGAAGCAAACAGAAAAGAAAAGAGAAAGAAAGATCAAACAAACAAATCGAGAACATACAAGATTATTTAGTTGGGATTTTAAAAAGCCTCTACTTGGTTTCAAATGTTTATAACTGATGTAATTTTATTTTACCTATTTGGAGCAACACAGCATTGTTTCAGTTAAATAACATTAGGCTTTTAAAAAGGGGAAAGAAAAATCTAATCTCTGCCATGTCCACATGAATTACAATTGCTACATGTATATGTAAGGTTTCCCATACATTTGCTTCATAATCCTCCTCCCCAGGATGACCAGCCAAAGAATTTAAATGTCTTGATGGCTTCAAACCAGCTGCCATGCTCAAGAAGTCTTTCCTGGAAAGGCTTCAGTGAGTGGGTATTAAGATTGTCATTCTCAGAAATAAAATTGAAGGCACCAGAGAATGTTCTTTTCCAGCAACTGAGCTTCCACGTGTTCTCAAATTTAACACTAATCTAAAAAAGATCTTCCTCTTGATTTGTACTTACGATAGAAATATTTACATAGAGTCAAGATGTGCGGCAAATCAAGGGTTGCCACAATGTGAATTATCTCAGTGAAAAAGATTGTCCTGCCTTTATAATTTGTGTGCATGTTTGAGTTGTATTTTACTCATAATCACTTCTCTTATGAAACAGGCAACTATTTTTGTAAGGTTTTGTAAAGAAATTGATGTGTGCTTTCTTTCTCAACATAGTCCTATATCCTCTCTTTCTACTTCTTTTCTCTAATAATATGGTAGGTACGTTAAGATGTAGAAATTAGGATGCACATTGACCTGTAACAGCAAAATTTATATCAGAAGGCTGTCCATTAAGAAGCTTCATTTCTTTGACTACAGTAAAACATTCATCAGTAAAAGCATAGAATTTTCATTGAAATGAAATATTAAATAGTCTGTTGGTTTTTATTCTTCTTATATAAGATCATTGAAAACAAGACTATTTAAATAAAAGTAAAAGCTATAAAAACTAAAACCTAGAAAATAAAATTCCCTGCCTTTAAAAAATCTAGTAGTACTCTAAATTGTCAATCGAGGTTAGAGTGGAGCACGAGAAGAGAATATTTTAAATGGCAATTATACAGCCCTGAAAAATGACAACTTTCATATGATAAGGAAATAAGTGTTTCTGTCTGGATCTCACTTCAGGAGATAGAATTTCCCCAACGAACAAATATTCAGTAAGATAAAGTTGACAGAAGGTTATCATTGAGGCTCAGATTAAAATAGTAAATTTTCTTCTTGTTGGAAAAGCCACAAGAGCACAATTAAACATGTTTCATTGATGTGCAAACTTTAAGGAACTAACAAGCTTCAAAGACAATTGACTAGTAGTAATAGTACTAGTTATAGAAGCAATGAAAGTAGTAATAATACCACTAGTAGTACTAACAGTGATAGTTCATGACTAGTATATATAATAAATTAAATGCATTCAGCATACTGTTCAAGATCATAAAAGTTATGTAAGAAACCAAATGGTCTAACTCCAAAGTCTGAACTGTTGGTCACTATGCTATACTGCCTCCATTTGTAAGATCATTGTCAACATTTTGGTGATAAGAGTACAAATATTAACTAAGTTCTTATAAATATTACATCTTAAAATGTTTTAAAAATTATCTCTTAATTATTTTATGTCAATATTATATACGGTTCAGGTATTTGAGAATGGAAAAAAAAGGAACAGTAAGGAAAAAGAAGTCATCTAAGCAGACAATAGAAACAAAAATAGTAACTTCAAAACCACTTAAAATTATGCTAAAGTTGTCTATCTTGAAAAGCTTCTAAACAGAGAATAGAAGAAAACACAAAAGAAAGGAAACAGATTTACATTCCATTATGGCAGTAAACATGAGCAACTGCTCTCTTTAAATTCATACGGTATTTTACCAGTCATGTTAGTGTATTTACCTGCCTCATTCACAACTCATTCCACAGCATCTACCACATCTAGAGCTTCTGGGTTTAGAGTGTCTTTTCTAGATGAGAGTGTAAATATTTATATCTGTTATCACATTAATCCACAGCCCTGGACATGACTGGTTACATTAGGATACACATACAACCAACAGCTGGAGGGAGGGATACATGGGCTGAACTGAGCCAATAAGCTTATTTCTCTTAAGAATTTCAAGCACAATAGTCACACAAAAATTAAAATACTTAGGTATATATTTAACCAAGGAGATGCAAGATCTCTACAGGAGAATTACAAAACACTGCTGAAAGAAATCATAGATGACACAAACACATGGAAAACCATTCCATACTCATGGATTGTAAGAAAAGATATGGTTAAAGTGACCATACTGCCCAAAGAAGTTTACAAATTCAACACAATCCCTATCAAATTACCAACATAATTTTTCACAGAGTTATGAAAACAAAAAAACCCGAAAGTTCATATGGAACCAAAAAGACCCTGAGTAGCCAAAGTAATCCTAAGCAAAAATAACAATTCTGGAGGCATCACTCTGTTCAAATTCAAATTATACTACAAGGCTAAAGTAATTAAAACAGGATGGTACTAGTACAAAAGTGGACACACAGATTAGTGGAACAGTATAGAGAATACAGATATAAATCCACATATCTACAATCAAGTGATCTTCAACAAAAACTACAAAAATAAGCAATGGGAAAGGATATCCTATTCAATAAATGGTGATGAGAAAATTGCCTTCTGTAGAATGGCACTTCTTCTGAAGAAGAATGAAACTGGTTCCCTATCTCTTACCATACTCTAAAATTAACATGGATAGCAGACTTAAACGTAAGACCTGAAATTACAAAAGTCCTAGATGAAAACCTAGAGAAAACTCTTCTGGACATTGTCTTAGGCAAAAAAATTGTGAAAAAGACCCAAAAAGCAAATGCAACAAAACCGAAAATAAACAAATGGGACTTAATTAAACTAAAAAGTTTCTGCACACCAAAAGAGATAAGCAACATAGTGAATAGACAACCTACAATCCTGAAGACTATGTTTGCAAATTATGGCTCTGAAAAAGAACCGATATCCAGAATCTACAAGGAACTAAAAAAACTCCACAAGGAAAAACAAATAACCCCACTAAAAACTGGGCAAAGGACATGAACAGACATTTCTCAAGAAATACAAGTGGCCAACAAACACCTGAAAAAATGCTCAGCATCACTAATCATCAGAGAGATGCAAATCAAAAGCACAGTAAGATGTCATTTTACACCAGTCAGAATGGCTATTATTAGAAAGCACGTGGCAGATATTGGCATGGATGTGGAGAAAAGGGAATGTTTCTGCATCTTTGGTGGGAAAATAAATAAGTTCAATCTCTATGGAAAACAATATGGAGATTTCTCAAAGAACTAAAAATTTGACCCAGCAATCCCACTATTGGGTATAAACCCAAAGGAAAATAAATCATTATATTAAAAAGATAGTTACAATAGCAAAGTCATGAAACCAATCTAAGTACCCATAAATGGTTCACTGGATAAAGCAAATGTGGTATACATATATACTACATATAAAAATACATATAGATAGATACACATACATACAGATAATTAGATGATAGGTAGGTAGATAGATAGATAGATAGATAGATAGATAGATAGACAGACACGATGGAATACTATACAGCCATGAAAAAGAATAAAATTATGTTCTTTGCAACAACATGGATGGAACTGAAGTTTACTAATCTAAGTGAACTAATTCAGAAACAGAAACCCAAATACCATATGTTCTCACTTATAAGTGGGAGTTAAACAATGGGTACATATGCACATAGAGATGGAAAGAATAGAAAATAGGGATTCCAAAAGAGGAAAAACTGGGAGGGGAGCAAGGGTTAAAAAGTCACCTACTGGATACAGTGTTCACTACTGGGTAATGGGTACACTAGAAGTCCAACCTCACCAGTATGCAATATATCTGTGTAACAAATAAGCACTTGTACCCCTCTTACTCTAAAATAAAAATAAAATTTAAATTTAAAAAATCAAGAACACAGAATATGGCCAACCAATAATGGATGTCAAGCAATCATATACTTTGGGATTATAGCTTTTAGCTTTGAGTTATGTAAGGGCAATAAAGAAACAGAAAGGTCATTCTGCTTACAGAAACAGGAAAGTATAGCACAAAAGCAAAGACAAATGGGAGACGTGTCATCTCTTAAAGACACAGATTAAGTTCAATTCCTGACAGCTTTCCAGTCTGTGAGACCAGTTTCTACTTATTTCCATTCCTCAAATTCAGTGTAGCATTTTCTACAATGAAAGGTCCTACCTGGTGTTTCCTTAAATGAGTCGTGAATCCTTGAAATTTAAATTGCCTTGAGTAGAAAAAAATAAGAGTAGTGTGGCAATCTCCATTTCTAGCTAGAAGATCGTTTGGCTTTAAATTCAACTATGGAAGAGTGAGAAATGAAAATGTCTTGCTCCATGTAAGACTGCTTTATTACAAATAAGCAAACTTAGAATCGGCTCCCTTTGGTGTTAACTCTGATGAGATGTTTTCTAAACCAGGTCTCCTTGTTCAGTAGCTGAAACCTGGGAGGTGTCACAGCATGACCTCGGGCTTCTGATCAAAAGAATAACTAGAAAGTAAAAGATGAGATAATTGGGGGTTTTTCAGTGTTCCCAATAAAAAAACCTTACACTGTAAGTAAATACAAATGTATCTAAGTTATTTTCTTAAAATATGTCCCATTATGCTTTTCAAGTTGAATATGTTTTAGATTGGTGACTTTAGCTCATTTCAGTCTACACTACAAAGTAATGATAATTTGTCTTTTATTTCCACAAGAAAAAAATATCATAAAACTTTAAAACTCATTCTATTAACATTTATTGAATGCCTAACCTCAGCTTGGTGTCAGGAATTCAATGGAAAATAAAATTTATTTCCAGTATAAATGTAGCTTATAATTTAGTGGGGTGAAATTTTAAAGTACAGAAAAAATGTTAAACATTTAAATATGTTTTAAAACTTGATAATAACTTGTTAACATTTGCTAAGGATTATGCTATACTCAGGTTAAGAGTTTTAAGCAAAATGTAAAATGCTATTTACTAAGTTGAGATGATGAATCTTTTATTAAAGCCATTTTTGTAAAATATTCTACCTAATGAACACTAAATACAAAATAAATTAATCTCATAATTTAATGATGTACTTAATGAAATACTTACAATAAATTGTAGTAAAATCCTAGTGTCAGGCAAAAAATATTTAAAACATTATTCTCCTTATTAAAATAATTCATTATTCTCCTAATAGGTTAAATAGTGAAATACATAATTTAGGATTCTGTACTCAATCACAAATTACATTGTGTGAAGACAAGCATCTAACATTACTTTAGCACAAAGAATAATTAATTAGCCATTTACTCATCCTCAGTTCATCAACACTTAATGCAGTACCTACTATAGCAGATGCTTAATAAAAAATTGTTCAATAAATGAATAACGCAAGAGTAAGCATCATAAACCTATTTTCCATATTATGCAACACAAAAAGTAGAAAAAAGCTTGATTTTGAAGTTTATAATTGTGATCATTTTTTATCGAGTCCTATTAATAATGTTTTTATATTCTTAAGGGCTAATTATATTTTGGGGAAAGAGAAACCAATATAAATAATTATTCTATTTTTTGTCCTTCACTTTCTTACTTTGCTTTAGGAAAGTGATGGTTAATATAATATCACCATATACAGGGAAGATACATAATTTAAAATAAACATTTCGTGTAGTGGCATATGGAACTATTTCATGAATGACCCTGGTAAAATTTCGGAACTCAATAAATAAAGAATAAATATGCTTTTCTCTCTGTCTCTTTCTCATGCCAGCTTAAATTAGAAGGGCATGAATTCTTACTAAAAAAATCAAGCAAATTTATGTTAGATGTCTTTGATATTAAACAAATTGTTACAATTATTTCAAAAGAGAAATCCTTAATTTTCAGACATACTTGAGCCAATCAGGGGACATAATTAAAACCAAATGCAAAGCAATTCATTCCGCTTTCTGAAATATGTAGTTTGTTTAGGTGCATCAGCAGAAGTGAGAGAGGAAAACATACAGAAAACTATGGTTTTTGGCACAGGTGAATTTAGAGAATTATGTTTAGATGTAAAAATAATCTCACAAAGTAAACCAAGAACTTCCTCATACTTCTAAAATCTAACATTTTCTGTTTCTCAACAAAAGTGTACTGTTTTTAAATTATAATTCATGCTCATTTTAAATGGAACTTATAAGTAACCACACATCACTCTTCCATTTCTTCTAACAATAGTGAATTGAATTTCTGTATGAAGTGATACTCTTCCTGCACTACCTGAGGAGTTCTTACATTTGCCTGAGTTTCACTTCTCAACACTTATTCCATATTATTGCTCCAAACCTTACTTATGCTTGAAGATAAAATATAAAAATTATAATCTAGGAAATAACTTTGTAAATATTAAAATCATAATTTAGGATCTTCCCATAAAGAAAAGTCTAGGCCCAGATGTCTTCAATGATAAATTTCTCTAAATATTAAAGGAATATATAAGTTTTATAAAACTAGAGAATAGAAAGGAAGAAATAATTCTTAGTTCATTCTTGCATCTAGCATAATCACCATACCAATGTGAGGTATGAACTTTACAAGAATGGGAAATTATAACACTTCTCATGTACATAGATACAACAATCAAAAACAAAATATTCACATTATATATATCTCACCATGTCCCAGAGGGAGTTGTCTTATAAATTTGAAATTAATTATAGTTACAAAGACAATCAATATAAATTACCACATTAACAATAGGGGCTAAAAATATATGACCATGTCCAGAGGCAGAAGAGGTATTTGATGAAATTCAACACATATTTATAATAAATATTCTCAAGCAACCAGACATTAAAAAAAATCTTCTTTGATTTAATCATAAAGGGCCATCTACCAAAAAATCTAGAGCTAGTATAATTCTAAAAGGTGAAATATGTAATACTTTCTTTTTGAAGCTGAAAAAAGGACAAGATATCTACTCTCATCACTTTTTTCAATTTTACCAAAGGGCCTATCCAATGCAATACAAAGAAAATAAGTAAACCTATAAAGATTGAAAGGAAGGAACATTATTTTCATCATATGTCAACAGCATTCGAAAGACTCTATAAAAATACTAGCATTGACCAGACACGGTGGCTCACGCCTGTAATCCCAGCAGTTTGGGAGGCCAAGGTGGATGCGTCACCTGAGACCAGGAGTTCGAAACCAACCTGGCCAACAAGGTGAAACACTGTCTCTACTAAAAATACAAAAAATTAGTCAGGCGTGGCCTGACTATTATAGGCGGGCGCCTATAATCTCGGCTACTCAGGAAGCTGAGGCAGGAGAAGCTTGAACCTGGGAGGTGAAGGTTACAGTAAGCCAAGATTGCACCACTGCCCTCCAGCCTGGGCAACAAGAGCGAAACTCTGTCTCAAAAGACAAATAAATAAAAATAGTAGTAATAAAAAGTGAATTTACTCAGCAACCTGGATGGAATTGGAGATCATTATTCTAAGTGAAGTAACTCAGGAATGGAAAACCACACATATGTTCTCACTCTTAAATGGAAGCTAAGCTATGAGTATGCAAAGGCATAAGAATGATACAATGGACTTTGGGGACTCTGAGGAAAGTTTGGGAAGGGGTTGAGGGATAAAATAATACAAATTGGGTACAGTGTACTTTGCTCACACAATGGATACACCAAAATCTCAGAAATCGCCACTAAAGAGCTTAGTCATGTAACCAGACACCAACTGTTCCCCAAAACCGTATTGAAATAATAATAATTAAAAGAACCAAAGAAATAAAGTATACATTGTTAACGTTGTCAAAAGTGAATTTAGAAAAGTTGCTGAATGCCTGGTCAACGGCCAACTAGAATTAAACATATATATATGTACACACACATACAACATCATCAAAAAATCAAATGTGTTACATCTTTTTGAGAGGAATGTGATAGATCACTGCTGAGATAATTTTTAAAAACCCATAAGTAAATAGAGATATTTTCCATTTTCCTGTTGATGGATTGTAAAACTCAGTCCTGTGCTTCCAAATTGATCTACAGCTTCAATGAAAGAACAATCCAAATCCCACGATGCTTTCTTCTTGCGGAAATGGAAATACTCTCTAAAACCATGTAGAAATACAAAGGACCTAGATTAGGCAACACAAACTTCAAAATGAAAATTAAAAAAGGAGAACTTAGCCATATTTCAACACATACACTAAAGCAACAATTAAGACAGCTGGGTGGATATTTGTGCAAGGATGGGTGCTTGATTTGCGACAAAGGCGCTAGTGAAATTAGAAAAGAAATGATGGTCTTTTCAATAAATGATGCTAGAACAATTGGTTATCCATTAAAAAAAAGATTTCTACCTCATACTATAATCAAAATGTGAAAGTTAAAAATTATATATAATCTTTAAGAGAACATAGGAGAGTATCTTCAAGGCTTTGTGATAGACAATTTCTTTTCTTTTCTTCTTTATTTATTTATTTATTTATTTATTTATTTATTTATTTTGAGACGGAGTCTTACTCTGTCTGTCGCCAGGCTGGAGTGCAGTGGCGAGATCTCGGCTCACTGCAAGCTCCGCCTCCCGGGTTCACGTCATTCTCCTGCCCCAGGCTCCCCCAGTAGCTGGGACTACAGGAGCCCGCCACCACGCTCGGCTAATTTTTGCATTTTTAGCAGAGACGGGATTTCCCCGTGTTAGCCAGGATGGTCTTGATTTCCTGACCTCGTGATCTGCCCATCTGGGTCTCCCAAAGTGCTGGGACTACAGGTGCCCGCCACCACGCCCAGCTAATTTTTGTATTTTTAGTAGAGACGGGGTTTCACCATGTTAGCCAGGATGATCTCGATTTCTTGACCTCGTGATCCACCTACCTCGGCCTCCCAAAGGGCTGGGATTACAGGCGTGAGCCACCGCGCCTGGTAGACAATTAATTTCTTATATAAGGTACCAAACACATGGACTTTGGAAAACCATTAGTACATGTACCATGCACTAATATGACACGTAAAATGAACAAACAACAAAAAAACTCCATTGTCCTTAATTGAGGGCAATCCAGGCTCAATCTAATTATAAGCATCTATATTTGGATTATTATTCAGAAATAATCGGTATTTTTCTGAAATTTGGATGGTTTACAACAAACTTCACGGTTCGTAAGAACAAATTTGAGCTGTCCCTGTGGATTGTAGAACCCACCACAATTTCTCAAAATGACCTTTACTAACACAGTATGAAGAACATGGAAATTTAAAGTGTATAAAGTTAAATACCCTAATATTTAATATACATTAAATGAAATGTGTAAAGTTAAATGTACTTAAATAGCCTAATAGCCTATGACCAATTTGGCTTATATATATATATATACACACACACACACACACACACACACACACACATATATACATATTCTTCATTCACACAATATACACACATTCTCTACTTCTATATAAAAATAAAATTTAAATCACGCTGACTATATAATTTACATAGAGGAGTCAATTAGAAATTGAGCCAAAAAGCAAAATTTTCAACCAAGATTTACACATTTCAGCCTAAATCTCAGATGATTTGATCCCCAGTGTTATGTTACTAGAAAAAAAAATTTAAATATTATTTCGGTAAGGTAATAACTCAGACATTTTAAAGATTTTCCTATTATTCACTCCATCTCAGAATTCTACATTGTTCACATCTCTTTTCAACAAAAAACAATGCTTGGATTTACTCGGCAGCAATTTCAAGCCTTATCACTTGGATCATTAGTTATGCGCCAATGGTTATTAGAAATTTTGAGTGTATTTCTGCACCTGCATACCTGTTTCTTCCAAATTAAAAGGGAGAAAAGCAGAGAATAATGGCGCATTGAAAGAATTCATTGATATTATCATGCTCAGCAGAAGATCTGACATCTGTGATGAAAGACTGAACATTTTCAAATTGCGAGGTCATGTTGGGGGAATGCTAGATATCAGGGCAAAGTTTACACACACACAACAAATTATCATCTATATAAGGTATATAATCTATCAGTTACATTATAATGATGAATTCTATAAATTACTGAGCTTGAGAATCTTATTTTTGAAAATTACTTTTATATTTATTATAATGAGATATGTGAAATCAAGGTTCAAAAGTGACTTTACCTTTTTGATGTATGAATTAATTTTATTTACAAATGTTATTTTCGACTTTTAGAAGTATATTTTGAAATAGGCAACATATTCCCTACATCATTTTTTCAGGGACCACAAAATTGATGTGTGATTATAAGGCATAATATAAACTACAAATTCTAACATTTTGAGACATTTTAATTTTTAGTAAATTTCAAACTTTAAAATAGCAAATAACATTAAATCATAAGTAGGTGAAAGGAGAAAATGTTATTTTTATTTTTGTTGAGTAAATCTGGGAAATTTCTTATTAACGTTTATTAAATTTAAAGGAATTTTCAACAGTTATTGGACTTATTTTTTTGATTGTGGGCTCAATACATACATGTGTCTTAATTATCCCGGTTTGCTGATTTTCATAACCACTAATTTGAAATTTTCCTCCAGTCTGACATTAAAAACCTCATACATTTTTTTCTGTAAAATAAAAGTAACTTTTCTTTTTTTTACAAGAGGAAGGAAATAAAATCTGCTTGTAGTACCGAATGATCTTTTTGAAGTTTGAATTCATATTTGTAAGAGGACAATCAGGCCTTTATAGGTCATAAATATAATGCTGTCCTCTACTTCATCCAGCCTCCACTCCAGTTGAAGGTCTGTCTTTGCCTAGTTAACAAATAGTGGGAAAGAGGACTGTTTACTCACAACCCCTTTGAGAAGCCACTTTAACGTCAGTTCTTCAAGTCATAGGCCTTTTTATTTACCGCCACCCCACAGGGATCCCAGACCTTGAAACTACTAGAGGCAACGAATGTAATGAGATGGTGGCTACTCAGCAGACAGTGGAAAACCAGTTGATAGTGAATCATCCATATTTCCCCGCAGATAGTGGAAACCCAGTTAATAGTGAATCATCCATATTTCCTCGCAGATATAGTGGAAACCCAGTTAATAGCGAATCATCTATATTTACCCGCAGATAGTGGAAACCCAGTGGATAGCGAATCATCTATATTTCCCCGCAGATACAGTGGAAAACCAGTTGACAGCAAATCATCTATATTTCCCCGCAGATAGTGGAAAACCAGTTCATAGCGAATCATCTATATTTCCCGTGTACTCAGTTGTTTCAATCCTTGCTTTGCTTTTCAAAGAGGATTACCAAAAAAAGGAGAAAACTTAAAGCTGACATCTAATGACAGAAGACATTTTGCTTACTCCAAAAAGGAGGTTACAAACCAGCCGTTATGAGATATAGCTAATCTGAAAATGTGTTGTTATTTTATATAATTTATAGGAAAATCCAGATTTCCAACTGTTTTTGTAAAATAATTATCAGAGAGCACTCGGCTGGTAGATGTGTGTGGGTGGCAGCATTAGGCTGGAGCTGAATGATGGATTCCTCCTGTTACGGACTGAATGCTTAACATTCTCCCCAAAATTCATACTTCGAAGCCCTAACTCCCATTGAAATGGTATTTGGACATGAAGCCTTTGGGAGGTAATTAGGTTAAGATGAGGTCATGAATGTAGACCCCTCAGGATGGAATAATGCACTTTTAAGAACAGAATGACAGAAAATCTGTCTCTCTTTCTTCCTCTCTCTTCATGTGTTTGCCATGAGAAAAGGCCATGTGAGGACACAGCAAGAAGGTTGCTGCCTACAACCCAGGAAATGGGCCCTCACCAGGAACTGAATCTGCCGGCTTGGACCTTAATCTTGGACTTCCCAGTCTCCATAACTTGAGAAATTTAATTCTGTTGTTTCAGCCACCCTCTCTATGGCATTCGTTGCAGCAGCTGAGCAAAGTAAGCCACCCACTTAAACCAAAAATGTGCCTTCTCATTTTTCTACCACTCACACTGACTATGCAGACACCCTTCCACCTGGCAGCTAGATTCACTTCTGTTGCCTGCCTCACCTGGGAGGCACTTGGGTTGGCAGTGTCTGGATTAAGGGGAAGTTAAACTCTCTCAATGGGCATTCTCACTGCTGACTCCCTGCTGCATGCTTCATATTCTTCAGCTCTAGCATTCTACTCTTCACTCAGCAATTAGAAGCCTCCTTCCAAGAGGAATTGGTCTTACCCCATGCCCATCAATAATTCCATTATTTCATGGGTAGTGCACTTCTCTAATTCTGAGATATTCCTTTAAAACTAACACCAGAGCTGGAGTTCCACAAAACATGCATAATAATGTTTGAAAAACAGAATGTCAAAGTCTAGGGTATCTGGCTGCTCTTAGTCTCCCCATAAAGTACAGCAAGGGCTTGAGCCCTTCAAAACAGTTTTATTTAAAGATCTCCCTCCCAATGGGAGATTAGACATACCCATTTATTATTCCAGGCATCCACAGTGTAGTTGTTCAACCAAACACACACACACACACAAACACACACACACACACAAACACACACACACACACATTTACATACACCCTTTTCAAGAGAAAAAAATACTCATTTTTTAAAGACAATGTAATTTTAATACAAAATGAAAAAGAAGCAAATAGATTTCTTATAACTTATAAGCTGCCTCTTTTCCCCAAAGGTTATTCATTCATGTTTTAGAGTTATGTTTAGTGTCCTTTTTCAGGCTAAAAGAACAAGATAGTAGATAAATTTCTGAAGTATGATATTCTTAGTGATGTCTTTCTACATATACAAAGGAAGGCTTTGAAATAAACATCTTAATTATGACTCAATTGTTCTTGTAACAAAGAGTTTTCCTTTTCTCAATTTCTGTCCTGGAGAAGTCAACAAATATCATTTTCCAAGTTACATAAATATATTAAGATGAATAAAAATATTTAATTTTTTTGTTTTAAAATTAATAATAATTGTGTATATTGGGGTACAATGTGGCATTTTGACCTGTTCACCAGCAATGTAAGAAAAATGATATCACTACTAGTTGCTTTGAAAATTTTAAGTAATAAAATATAATCATTAGGTATCATTTTAGTATATTTTAATTTTAAAATTATATATTGACAAATTATCATTATATATGTTTATGGGGTAAAAAGTGATATTATGATATTTGAATACAATGTGTAATATATTATTAAATCAAACTAAGCAACTTAAGTATCACCCGAAATATTTGACTTATTTTGTGATGAGAACATTTGAGACATACTCTCTTAGCAATATTGAAATGTACAGATATAGAACCAACTTAAGTTTTATCCATCAATGAAATAATGGATAAAGAAAATGTGGTATATATCCACAGTAGAATACTACTCAGCCTGAAAAGAAGAAGAAATTCTGTTATTTGCGACAACATAGACGGAATTGGAGATATTATGCTAAGTGAAATGAGCCAAACTCAGAAAGACAAATACCATATGTTCTCACTTATATGTGGAATATAAAAAATTTAACTCATAGAAGCAGAGAGCAGAATGGTGAATATAGTTAATAACAGTATTTATAATAATTATTGATCAACATTTGAAATTCACATTTCTTGAGCAAATTATTATTATTATTATTTTTTGCTACAGGTACTTTTCAAGTTATTTTCATTTACTTCTAGAATACTTACTGAACATATACAGTGTTACAACCTGTTGATTCAAATATAAATAAATTATAATATTTTACCTATAGTTGCTCACTATAAAATTGAAGATATTCTATGTACATAAATTTTTAAAATATAAAATGATTAAAATGATTGGCAATAGGAACTAATACTTCTTAAACTCGAATGTACATACAAATCATCTGAAGATTTTGTCACATGTGATGCTGACTAATATATCTGAACATCTGGATTTCTAACAAGCTCCTAGGTGATGAGTAGCAAGGATATATGCATGTGCTTTAGGACAGATAAATGGGAGTGGCATAACTACCAAAATCGAACTGTCTTTCAAAGCATTAGTAAGATTTTACCACATAGAGAACATGAAGAAAGGTATTTTTTTTTTTTTTTTTTTTTTTTTT
>NW_016814795.1:725527-751612 GCF_001698545.2 Rhinopithecus bieti | reverse complement strand
TTTTTGGATTTTTGGTAGAGAAGGGGTTTCGCTGTGTTAGCCAGGAGGGTCTCGATATCCTGACCTCGTGATCCACCCGCCTCGGCTTCTCAAAGTGCTGGGATTACAGGCGTAATCCACCGCGCCCCGCTGAGAAAGGTATTTCTCAGGGAAAACAACAAACACAGACCTAGATAGAAGTTCAAAAAGCAAAGGAGCTCCTAAGAGCAAGTATTCCAAGTGCAACTCAACCTTATCACACAGGGCACAGCAAGTGGGTATCACAGGGTCCGTTACCCCTGGGTGGACTTGAGAAGTGGGGGAATGTGTTCCTTCATCTTCACATTCATTTCTTCCTTCTCTACATTCTCTCTCCCTGTCCCTCACCCCTATTCTCATTTTGTGTCTCCTTAAAAAAAAAGTATTTTTAAAAAGTTTTCCTAACCAGCAGCATATATGACAGACATTTGGAGACTGGCATACTTCCTGCAATCAAAGGAAAAAGGCTATTCTTATAGAAAAATGTATAATAAGTTTATAGAGTGCTGAAAGAAATTTAGAGATTTTCTATACTTCAGAAGTGAACTTCTCGACACTCTCTACTAAGTCTTGCTTTATTTCTCTTCAGATTATAAGGCAGATAACATATGTGTTTTGTGATGAAAACCGGGGGATATCCTGAGACTTTGCTGAAGTTACTTATCAACTTAAGAAGCTTTTGGGCTGAGACAATGGGGTTTTCTAGATATAGGATCATGTTATCTGCAAGCAATGACAATTTGACTTCCTCTCTTCCTATTTGAATACCCTTTATTTCTTTCTCTTGTCTGATTGCCCTGGCCAGAACTTCTGATACTATTTTGAATAGGAGTAGTGAGATGTGATGGTTAATTGAGTGTCAACTTGACTGGATTCAAGTATGCAAAATATTGCTCCTGGGTGTGTCTGTGAGGGTGTTGCTAAAGGAGATTAACATTTCAGTCAGTGAACTGGGAAAGGCAGACCCACCCTTAATCTGGGTGGGAACCATCTATTCGGCTGCCAGCGTGACCAGAATAAAATCAGGCAGAAGAAAGTGAAAAGACTAAACTGACTTAGCCTGCAGCCTACATCTTTCTCCCATGCTGGATGCTTCCTGCGCTCGAACATCAGACTCCAAGTTCTTCAGCTTTGGGACTTGGACTGGCTTCCTTGCTCCTCAGCTTACAGACAGCCTATTATGAGACTGCACCTTGTGATCCTGTGAGTCAATACTCCCTAATAAACTCCTCTTTATGTATCCTATTAGTGCTGTCCCTCTAGAGAACCCTGACTAATATAGAGGCCATCCTTGTCTTGCGCTGGTTTTCAAGGAGAATGCTTCCAGCTTTTGCCCATTCAGGTTGATATTAGCTCTGGGTTTGTCATAAATGGCTCTTGTTATTTTGAGGTATGTTCCTTCAATAACTAGTTTATTGAGTGTTTTTAACAGAAGGAATATTGATTTTATGAAAGGCCTTTTCTGCGTCCATTGGGATAATCATGTGATTTTTGTCTTTAGATCTATTTATGTGATGAATTGCATTTATTGACTTGTGTATGTTAAACCAGTCTTGCGTCCCATGGACGAAGCCAACTTGATCGTGGGACAAGCTTTTTGATATGCTGCTATATTCAGTTTGCCAGTATTTTATTGAGAATTTTTGCATCAATTTTCATCAGGAATATTGGTCTGAAGTTTTCTTTTTTTGTTGTAGCTCTGTCAGGTTTTGGCATCAGGATGATGCTGCCTTCATAGAATGAGTTAGGGAGGAGTCCCTTTTTCTCTGTCATTCTGAATAGTTTCAGAAGAAAGAGTATTAGCTTCTCTTTGTATTTCTGGTAGAATTCAACTGTAAATCTATCTGGTCCTGGGCTTTTTTTGGTTGGTAGGTTATTTATTACTGCCTCTATTTCAGAACTTGTTATTGGTCTATTCAGGGATTCAACTTCTTCCTGGTTCAGTCTAAACACACTAGAAAAAAATCTAGGCAATCATTCAAGACATAGGCACAGACAAAGATTTCATGACTGAAACACCAAAAGCAATTGCAACAAAAGCAAAAGTTGATAAATGGAATCCAATTAAACTAAAGAGCTTCTATACAGCAAAAGAAACTATCATCAGGGCAAACAGGCAACCTACAGAATGGAAGAAAAATTTTGCAATCTATCCATCTGACAAAGATTTAGCATCCAAAATCCACAAAGAACTAAAACAAATTTACAAGAAACACCAAATGACCCCATTAAAAAGTAGGCAAAGAACATGAACAGACACTTCTCAAAAGAAGACATTCCTATGGCCAAAAAGCATATGAACAAAAGCTCAACATCACTGTATTAGTCTGTTTTCATGCTGCTGATAAAGACATACCGCAGCCTAGGCAGTTTACAAAAGAAAGAGATTTTTTGGACTTGCAGTTCCACATGGCTGGGGAGGGCCTCATAATCATGGCAGAAAGCAAGGAGGAGCAAGTCACATCTTACATGGATGGCAGCAGGCAAAAAAAAGAGTTTGTGTAGAGCAACTCCTGTTTTTAAAACCATTAGATCTCGTGAGACCCATTCACTATCACAACAATAGCACAGGAGAGACTTGCCCTTATAATTCAGTCATCTCCCACTGGGTCCCTCCCATAACATTATAGGAGCTACAAGATGAGATGTGGGTGAGAACACAGAGCAAAACCATATCAATAACTGATCATCAGAGAAATGCAAATCAAAACTACAATGAGATACCATCTCACACTAGTCAGAATGCTGATTACTATCAAGTCAAGAAACAATAGATGTGGAGAAATAGGAATACTTTTACAGTGTTGGTGGGAACATAAATTAGTTTAACCATTGTAAAAGATGGTGTGGCAATTCCCCAAAGGTCATTAATATATCTCCTTAATGGATATATATCCAAAGGAAAATAAATCATTCTATTACAAAGATACATGCACATGTATGTTCACTGCAGCACTATTCACAATAGCAAAGACATGGAATTAACCCAAATGCCCATCAACGATAGACTGGATTTTAAAAATGTGGTACATATATACTATGGAATACTGTGCAGCCATGAAAGGGAATAAGATCATGTTCTTTGCAGGGACATGAATGGAGCTGGAAGCCACTATCTTCAGCAAATTAACAAAGAAACAGAAAACCAAACAACACATGTTCTCACTTATAAGTGCGAGCTGAATAATGACACATGGACACAGAGATGGGAACAATATACCCTGAGACCTGTTGGGGGGTGGGGTGGGGGGAGGGAGAGTATTAGGAAAAATAGCAGACGCATGTGTTTCTATCCCTGTAATAAAAAGTAGTTGTAATAAAATTCTTAATCGTTTTCTAAAGGAATTTTCCCAAGGTATTCTAATTTTCTGGTGAATCCCTTGTAATCATCCCCACTTCAAAATTAGTATTTTAAAATTATTTTCTGAAAACCTTCATTCCCCTCTTTCTGGCTACCTTCCTTCCTTCTTCTCCCTTTTTCCTTCTTTCTTTGACAAAATAATAATAATAGCATATGGCTTTGTTCCATGATCTTCACTTTCTTGTTTTCAATTTAAATTTTTATTTTAGATACAGGGGATACATGTGCAGGTTTGTCACATAAGTATATTGCATCCCGGTAGTGAGTATAGTACCCATTAGGTAGCTTTTCACCCCACTCACACTTCCCCTTCCTCCCTGTAGGAGTCTGCAGTGTCTATTTTCCCATGTTTATATCCATGCATGCTCAATGTTTAGCTCCCACTTATAAGAGAGAACATGCAATATTTGATTTTCTGTTCCTGCACTAATTGGCTTAGGATTATGGCCTCCAGTTCCATCATTCTGACTGGTGTGAGATGGTGTCTCATTGCAGTTTTGATTTGCATTTCTCTGATGATTGGTGATGATCTCCTTTTCTCATGTTTGTTGGATGTTTGCATGTCTTCTTTTGAGAAATATCTGTTCATGTCTCTCGCCCAATTTTAATGGGAGTATTTATTTATTCTTATTGAATTGTGTAAGTTCCTTATAGATTTTGAACATGAGACCTCTGTTGGGTGCACAGTTTGTTATGTTTTCTCTCATTCTGTACGTTATCTGTTTATTTATAGTTATTTTGCTGTGCAGAAGATCTTTAGTTTAAGTCCCACTTGTCAATTTTTGGTTTTGTTGCAATTGCTTTTGGGGATTTAGCCGAAAATTCTTTGCCAAGGTTGATGTTTTTACAGTTTTGGGTTTTACTTTTAAGTCTTTAATCCATCTTGAGTTATGGTACAAGGAAGGGTCCAGATTCATTCTTTAGCACATGGCTAGCCAGTTATCCCGGAACCAGTTATCCTCAATGACAGTTTTTGCTGGCCTTGTTGAGGATCAAACAGTTGTAGTTATGCAGCTTTATTTCTGAGATTTCTATTCTGTTCCATTGGTCAGTGTGTTTGCAGTCAAGTAGTGTGGTGCCTCCAGCTTTATTCTTTTTACTTAGGATAGTTTCGGCTCTTCAGGCCCTTTTTTGGTTCTATACGAAGTTTAGAATAGTTTTTTTTGTTTGTTTGTTTGTTTTAATTTGTTGAAGAATGATGTTGGTAGTTTGATAGGAGTAGTATTGAATTTGTAAATTATTTTGGCCATTATGGCCATTTTAATGACATTGATACTTTGAATCAATGAGCATGAAATGTTTTTTCATTTATTTATCTCTGTGTGTGTGTGTGTGTGTGTGTGTGTGTGTGTGTGTGTGTCTCATCTCTGATTTCTGTCAGAAGTGTTATGTAGTTTTTTCTCTGTAGTGATATTTCACCTCTTTGGTCAGAAGTAGTCCTAGGTTTTGTTTTGGTTTTGTTTTATTGGTGGCTGTTGTAAATGAGACTGCGTTCTTAATTTGACTCTCAGCCTAGATGTTATTGGTGTATAGAAGTATTAATGATATTTTTTACATTGATTTAATATCCTGAAACCTTACTAAAATCATTTAACAGTTCTAGATGCCTTTTGGCAGAGTCCTTAGGGTTTTCTAGGTATAAAATAATATGATCAATGAAGAGAGATAGTTTGACTTCTTCTTTTCATATTTGGGTGACTTTTTTTTTCCTCTTTCCTGATTGCTCTGGCTGGGACTTTCTCTTTATTTTCTTTACTTTTGCACATTACATTTATCTGTGTTTAAAAAAAAAAATTGGCTTCAAATTTTTGTGTGAAGGTAACATAATTGAATTAACTATTTTAGGACTAACATTATTGTTGTATTCTCTTATTTTAAAAAACTATGCAAAAACAATTTTAAAAGTACATGTTTTGGGAGAACTCATTGAAGGGTCATTAAAAGCCCATAAAATATAAGAAATTTTATTCAGACGGGCAGAGCTTCTTGTAGAAAGGGTGCAAAATTAAGCTTTTATCAGAATTGGGTTTGTTATGTTGCCTGTTTTGCCATCTTCTATTTTATTTTATTATTTTATTTTATTTTATTTTATTTTGAGATTGGATATGACTGTATCACCCAGGTTGCAGTGCAGTGGCACAAGTATAGCAAACTGTTGCCTTGAACTCTTGGTCTCAACCAATTCTCCCTCCTCAGCCTCCTGAGTAGCTGGAACTATAGGTGTGTGCCATCATGCCATCTTCTAATCACACTATATATTTTTCATTTTAATTTTTTGTAATTTGCCTTATATTTTTTGATTATTGGTAACATTGTATATTTATATACAGTTATTAGTTATTTGCATTTCTTTAGTTAATTGTCTTATCTCTTGCTTAGTAATATTTACTATTTTTGTTCTCTGACTTATAGGATATATTTATATATTAAAATGCATTTATTTTTGTTATTTTCATTGTTTCTCAGAATAACATGTCCTTCATATCTCTAAAGTCATTAATAATTTATCTAAATTTTGGACATTTATTCACTATGTATTATAACTTTTTAGCATGTAAATTTGGCAAGTAGACAGACATCTAGTATGTAAATGTACATACACTTAGTATATTAAGTGTATGACTTGATTTTTTTCCCCAAATGACAAATACATTAGCACTGTTTGGTGGATATTCAACAGATCCTCTATAGGTATATAGCAATCCCATTCCCCTTGCCCCATCAGGTGTCAGTACATACCCATGCAAACATGTACACACACACTCACGCAAGAATTAACTAGAATTAACACACACAGAGACCCTTTTCCAAGCAGTATCTTCTTTCTCATTGGTTTGCCTTGTCAATTTTTTTTAACCAAAATGTCACATGTCACTGTTTTATTTATTGTAATTTTACTAGACACTTTAATTCCCAGTAGAATAAGTTACTGCACATTACTCTTCTTTGCAGGCGATTGCATTATTGCACCCTGTATTTGTGAAGACACTGCAAGTTGTGAAGTAGGGAAATTAAGTCAACCTCAGTTAAGCAATAAAAGGGGATTTACTGGTGTTTTTAGTTGGGAATCCCAAGCTTAAATCATGTCTTTAGGTTCTCAGTCATCTGCCTCTCTCCTAGACCTCACCCAGTAAGTTGGACTCATTCCCTCTTCTGACTTACTTCAAACTACAGAATTCTATGACCTCTGACAGATCCAGGCTTACATCAGTGCAGGTAGTCAAGATAATATCTCTTTCTCAATGTTTTTGTATAAAAGCTCAAGGTTTTATCAGATTTCTGTGTCAATCATTGTGGTTTGAAGGATAAAAAACTTTTTTATTGGCCAAGCCTTAGTTAAAATCGGGGATACTTCTAAAATTGGGGATAGAGTTTAGTGATTGAGGCCTCACTAGAGTACTATTTTCAGAAAAAAATTAAGAAGGAATCTAGCAAAACAAAAACAATAGATGGCCAGGCTAGTCTCGAACTCCTGGCCTCAAGTGATCTGCCTGCCTCGGCCTCCCAATATGGTGGGATTACAGAGATGAGCCATGATGCTCAGCCAGTATTTTACTTTATTTGGCACAAAGTTGTTATTTTGAATGAAGTAATTTTGCATACAAAAGTAGAAAGCTAGAATATAGAAAATAATTTTGCTTCATATTGAGCATTTATTTCTTTCTTGCTATTCTGGTGAGATTTGTAAAATATATATGTATTTATATATATATAAATCATAATGGCTCTAGAATAATGTAGCAAATATTTCATTTTTGTGAAATAAAATATATAAATTAATGTTAACAGTTAACTCGAATGAAGTGCCAAATAACAGTATCATCATATGAACTGATTTAAAATAATACCACCAAGAGAAGACACACACATACAGAAACAAAATTGAGAGCAGTATGTACAATATACACTTTGGTAAAATACCATATTGTGCCTTTGTGCATGGAGATGTTTGCAAATGATGTATATAACTTCACCATAAGTTTCTGTGCAATTAAAACCAAATGCATCTGCTTCCTAGAAGGTAACTTTAAAAAGTCGCTTTACAGTAAAGGGATGTTATGAGAACATGACTGAAAGTAAATCTTGGGTTTTAGTAGATTTCATATTTGCTAGTTTAAATTTAATTTCTGTAGTACTTAGACATGTCTCTTACATTATTTGAAATAAGTAAAACATTTACATTAAGAAGAAAAAAACTCTAGTTTGAGTTTTACCTTTCACTTAGAATTGTAAAATCCCATTCACTATTATATAAGTTTTACATAATGCATTCTAAATTTACATAATGGAAACTAGGATGCGTACATGCACAAATATTAACTAATTTTAAAATAGCTACAAATTAATGACTTTTCTGTTTTTTTTTTTAATTTCTCAATTTTCAATAGACTTTCAGTTTGTTCACTACGAAAGTGTTCTCATTATTTCACCTGATGTGTAATAACACTAAATGAGAAAGTAGATAATGATGATGGTAAGGAGATGACCCAAACAAATCTAATCATCAGATTCTGTTATTTTTATTTATTTATTTATTTTTTGAGACGGAGTCTAGCTCTGTTGCTCAGGCTGGAGTGCAGTGGTCGGATCTCAGCTCACTGCAAGCTCCGCCTCCCGGGTTCACGCCATTCTCCTGCCTCAGCCTCCCGAGTAGCTGGGACTACAGGCACCCGCCACCACGCCCAGCTAATTTTTGTATTTTTAGTAGAGACGGGGTTTCACCGTGTTAATCAGGATGATCTCTATCTCCTGACCTCGTGATCCGCCTGTCTCGGCCTGCCAAAGTGCTGGGATTACAGGTGTGAGCCACCGTGCCCGGCCAGATTCTGTTATTTTTAAAGGTTACCCTTCTATGCCTTCTCTGCTGCAATTTCTCCAGAGATTTCTCTCTGGATTCTAAAGGATTTGAAGAAGCTGAATTCCAACCCCGCCTCACCCCCTCAACCTCTTTTGACTCTCATCAAGATTCTTGGTTTGTAAAGAAGTCAAGGACATAAAAACTCCTACCAATTCTTAAAATGTGCTTTATTTAGGCTCTTCATGAAATCCAGGATGAATTTAAAGGCACAGAAGCAAGATACGTAATTTAAAAGAAAAGGTATATCAGCATACATTTAGACAAAAGTGTATGACTAAGTAGAGACACGGGAATTCTCTTCAGTATTCAAGTGCTATGATGTGGAAAAAGGGATGAAAAAAGTTTTGAATTGCTTCACAAAGAATAAATAAAACCAGAAGATCAGATAGGCATAGCCAACATAATGAAGGTGTTCATTAACAATAAGAGTTGTTTCTGACCCAAGTAGTTGCTAATTTATTGGATATTTTCAAAAGGAATGCACAGGGAATAAACTGTGTTGAATGATATCTAAATTCACATTAGATCTGAGATCATGGTGACTAAGCCTTTAGTGCACCAAAAGAGAGTCTTAAATTCTTTTCTAAAGCTATAATGTGTAACACAGCTCACAGTATTTTATTAAAAGTTACTATTTGATTGCAAATCAAAACCACAATTAGATACCACACAGCCAAGTTAGAATGGGCATATCATTAAGAAGTCAGGAAACAAGCAGGTGTTGGAGAGGATGTGGAGAAATAGGAACAACTTTAGCACTGTGGTGGGATTGTAAACTAGTTTCAACCATTATGGAGAAACCAGTATGGCAATTCCTCAAGGGTCTAGAACTAGATGGTTACCTATGACCAGCAGGCCATCCCACTACTGGTATATACCCAAGAGGATTATAAATTATTGCTACTACAAAGACACCATCGTACACAGCGCTATGTTTATTGCGGCACTAATTCACAATAGCAAGATTGGAATCCAAGCCCAAATGTCCATCCCCCTGTGACAGAGCTGATTAAGAAAATGTGGCAGCATATACACATGGAATACTATGGCAGCCATAAAAAAGGATGAGTTTGCGTCCTTTGTAGGGGACATGGATGCAGCCTGGAAACCAATCATTCTTAGCAAACTATCACAAGAAGAGAAAACCCAAACACCGGCATGTTCTCCCCACCTCCCATAGGTGGGAACTGAAGCAATGAGATCACTTTGGACTCGGGAAGCGGGAAGCATATACGCAGCTGGGGCCTACCATGGGGAGGGGGGAAGGGGGGAGAGGGAAGGGATTTGCATTGGGGAGTTATACATGATATAAATGATGAAATATGATGGGTGCTGACCCGAGTTGATGGGTGCAGCACACCACATGGGCATAAGTATTTAATGTAACAAACCTGCACCGTTATGATACCAGCATGTACCCCTAGAACTTAAAAGTATACATAAAACAAACAAAATAAATTAAATCGGCGGAATTAAATAAATAAATAAATAAATAAATAAATAAAAGAAAAAAAAAGTTACTATTTGATGATTTGGAATGTAAAGCCAAAACTCACACAAAAGAAAAAACATTATACATAATCTCTTATAAAATTGGCTTTTTTTACCATTATGGAAAATTGTATGGAGTTTCCTCAAAAAAATTAAAAATAGAACTACCATATGATCCAGCAATTCCACTACAAGGTATTTATTTAAAGGAAATGAAATCAGTATGTCAAGTGGTATCGACACTTCCATGTTCGTTGCAGCATAGCCAAGAAATGAAATCAACCTAAATGTCTATCAACAGGTGAATGAATAAAGAAAACGTGGTATACATACACAATGGAATTATATATATGCCATTGTGGTATATATACCACATTTTATTGCTATTCAGCAATAAAAAATGAAATCCCATCACTTGGGACAACATGGATGAACCTGGAGAACATTATGTGAAGTGAAATAAGCCAGACACAGAAAGACAAATAGTTCATGATCACACACATACTTGGAATCTAGAAAAAGTTGGTCTTATAGAAGTAAAGAATAGCCATTACCAGAATCTAGGGTGGATGGGTGGCAGTGAATAAGAAGAGGTTGGTCAATGAGTACAATGTTACAATTGATACAGTATACATTCTGTTGTTCTATTATACAGCAGGGTGAAAATAGTTAACAATATTTATTATATAATTTAAAATAGCTGGAAGAGAGAATTCTGAATGTTCTTATCACAAAGAAATGATAAATATTTGAGATGACCAATTTGTTAAATATCCTGATTTGATCATTATACAGTGTATCACATTGTACCCCATAAATATATACAATTATTATGTGCCAATTAAAAATAAAATAAAACACAAAATACCACAAATTTCATAGCTGTGCATCAAATATATTTTAAAATATAAAATATAATTATGATTTTAAAAATCAGTTCTGATACAGTTAATGTCAGTGTCATTTTATGCCGCTGTCTTATTTCATTCTATTTTCTTCTGAAACAATGAGGAAAACGCCATTCCATCATATAATTTCTATATTGGCAATAAATTATAAACATTATTCTAGAATACACATAAGCGCAAAGTTAAGAAATGAATAACATGTATACTGTTCAACAATTCAAAAGTTAGGGGAACAGGTGAAATATGAAAACCTTAATCTATAACTTCTTAGAGAGATCCAATATCACAGAAATAACAGCACTAAAAGTCTACCTTTTCATTTAATTTTATTTATTAAATTTGTTTTATGAAAAGTTTAACATTCATTGTATTTATTTGTCTTGAGTGTCAAAAAGCAAATACCATAAAGTATTTCTATAAGGTCATAATTTAAAAATTAGAGAGGCAGGACTTTAAGAGCACATACCATTTAATGAATGATAAATTAGTTATTATTACTTTTTTAAATAGACAGGTCTCACTATGTCATTAAGTCTAGAGTTCAGTGGTGAGATCACGGCTCACTGCAACCTCGACTTCCCCAGGCCTGGGTGATCCTCCTACCTCAGCCTCCGAGTAGCTAGGACTACAGACACACACCAGCACTCCTGGATAATTATTTGTGTATTTTGTAGAGACTGGGTCTCTCTATGTTGTCCAGGCTGGCCTCTAACTCCTGGGCTCAAGGAATCCTCCCTCTTTGGCCTCCCAAAGTGCTCATTATAGGCGTGAGCCACTGCACACAGCAGGTTGATCTTTATGACTTCTTTGTTAATGGAAAGCAAGAAATCTTGTCAACAGAACCATCTTTAAATGCATGAAAATAACCACATGCAAATAAATCATGTTTATTTTATTTTGATGCTCTCTTGGTTGGATGAGTTACACCATCCTGTATAGTCTCTCGCTGTTCAGACAGGTAAAGGCAATTTACCTCTGACCATGGCTTTATTTCTTCATTTACAAATCAATGGCAGTTTATTTTAAAAAATGAATTGAAAGATGTTATCCTTAACACTTGACTATAAGGTAATCTCTGATTGAGAATTTCATTAACAATTTCAAAATGTGTAAAGGAAAATAAAAATTTAATTAGAATGCAAGTCCAAATTGTGATATCTCTTCATCCTGTAATTATTTGAAGGCTTTGATAGTGAGAATAATAAAGATCCACAGAATTGGTTATATTGCATATGAAAATATTGGAAAAGCCCAGAAGTATGGTAGAAATAATTCTGAGTAGAGGATAAAGATATTTGGGTTTCAGTCTTGTCTGTAGAACAAGTAACTGTGATTTTGAAAGTCGTTTCATTTAGTTGTTAAATTTTATAAAGTTGTAAAATGAGAGATTTACTAGATAAGTCATTTTCAAACTTGTTTTTTCTATGAAATCCTATGGCAGCCACCAAGGTGTACCACCTATGTCTTTCTCCAGAAAGAAAGAAAATATTCTTTCTTTCCTTTCTTTCTTCCTTCTTCTTCTTTTCTTTCTTTCTTCTTCTTTCTTTTTTAGCTTTATTTAGTTCAGGTACATGTCAGGTTCTTATACAGGTAATCGTACAGCGTTTCTTGCACAGATTTATTCCTCACCCAATATAATCTAGACTTAAAGTAATTTTTCTGACCTCCTCCTCCACCCACCCCATTCATCAAATAGGCCCCATGCCTGTTATCCCCTCTTTATGCCATGAGGTATCATTAGCTCTCATCATTGCCAATTTAAGAGACCATCCATTGCCAAGTTTTGTTAATAGACTCCACTATCCATGTGATCTCCCTGCAAAGGACAATGAGTGTAGCAAGGATGCTAAGGCACCCCCATTCCTGTGGACATGGAATCTTGGAAGGCACCTTGACTTGAAATTCTTTTAAGGTCTTGCTATCCTCTGTAAGTTAGACAGTTCTGAAGCTCCCATCCATCCCTCCTTCTCTTTCTTTAGATCAACTGACCAGGTTTATAGCCAACAACCTTCCTGGCCTTTCGGTTCCTCATACATTCTATATTAAACTGGATATTTTAATCCCAACTTTCGCATCCTCACTTCTCTAAGCGACTAAATTATTCTAATCCATGTATGCTCTCATTCCACCTCTGCCTTCACAGATACTTTCCACAACCAATACCACCTCAAATTCCCGCCATATCCGATCATCTCTTCTACGACGGTCCAAAATGGACACAATTTCTTTGGGTGAAACCCAACAGGAAACTCAAACTGGAAGTTCATATAATGGATCCTTCCACTGAAGCAAGATCATGTCCAAGAGTCTTTCTCACTTCCATCCTCCCCACTGCTACTCAGTGGGAACATCGTAGAAATGTTCTGGTGTGGAACACAGTAGAATAAACCCCAAAGACATTTCTTAACACCACTAAATCAACATTTATAGCATCTAAAGTACCAATGAAGCCATATAACTCGTAGTATCCGCCCCCTCAACCCCCCACCCCCCTCCGCGCAACCAACAATTGCCCCTGAATATCCGCTCCTGCACACAAACAAAAAAAACCTTCAAGTTACAAAAGGATTTCATTTTGAGGAAATTGATTTGCCTTGTTTAAAGCTCAATCAACCGAGTTTAATAGAAATAGACTTTCTTCCTATGCTTCTCAACAAAGTCTTCTAAAAAAAAGTCAGAAAAAGAGTAATATTAGTTCTGGGATGGTCTAAGATTCACTGAAATAATTTCATAGTTTTGGAGAATGGACATCTAACTGCTTGTGTACATACAGGAAAGGACCCAACATATGAAATCCATTAATGTTAAGGTCTCTTTCTTTGAAAAAGCAGGAAACTGCTGTCTCAAGGATACAGGCAATAGATTTTCCATGGGTATAAATCCTGAAATAAATTTTATCATAAAGTATCAATTTTAATTTTAAATTAAATTAAGTATGATAATCATCTACAGTTTTTTATTTTAGAACATAAAATTTAATTGTAATAAGATAATTAGAATTTTAAATATTAATTTAATGGCACAAGTTCTATTATTTTTTGAAATTATCTTTCAAGGAAATACTTCATATCTTTCCTTAAGTTTTTATTGTAAAATCTGTTATAAAACTTCCAACCATGTCACAAGGTTATAACTGAGAAGTAAACAAAGAATAAGTTTCAGAAAGAGCTGGAAGTTTTATCAGTGGAATAAAAAGTTATATGCAATAATGATTTACTTCTCTCACATAGGTGAGGGAATCAGATATTCAGTTACATCAAATTTTTCATATCACTGGTATTTACTATTTCAAGTGGCAAAACTCTACTATACATTTCCCTTTTTATTTAAGTTTATTTAATCTCTCATTTCTTTGTTAGAGATTTACTCTCTCCTGGCCCTACTTGTTTATTTTCTTGAACTGTCTGTTCTTTGGGATATTAGGCAGATTTATTAAGAACTATATTAGAGACAGTAAAAGAAGGACAATAAAAAAGTTCCTTTCATGTAAAAATCACTTATTTTGAGTCCCTTTTTGTAACGCGAAAGGAAGTGTGCAGAGACCACTTCACTTGATGATTTCGTTTCTAACTCTTCCTATTTCAATGAAAAGCTTTACGTTCGGTATCTACAGAGATTCTCACTAGTTAGCCTGAGCCTTACCTTAGGCTAATTTCAATTACAAGGATAATGAAGTAATTGTCATTTGTGCATCTATTGCTGTGCTGTGTATGTGTGTGCTTGGGTTCCAATGTGCGTACAGTTAGAGCAAAGGAAAGTCTGGAGCATAGAGGAGGAAAGAGAGACAAAAGAAATATAGCATTTCTAAATGATGACAACAAAAATGTGCATAGAAATGATGCAGCAAATCGATTCGGGTAGATATATAATAAAGCAAGTCCCTCAAACAACGGCCCTATTCATATGATCATTAAGGCTTTTAATAAAATAGAGCGATACAGCTTGACACGAACAGACTTTCAGATTCTTTGAATAACAAGGATCAAATTTGAAATCATATTGTGTCACTGGTCCATGGAGCTTTTGATTAGTTTTCTTTTCAGTTTGATCTGGAATGCAAATTGCTCAGACCCATTCACTATTGTAAGCATTAAAAAGGGCTGTTTGTTCAGTTTATTTTGACATGTCATCACTTTTCTGGGTTCATTAGGAAGATAAACATTGTCTATACTTCTGAGCTATAGTCAGCTCAGCAGGCATTTAAAACATTAAAGGTTCGTGTTCCTTTTCAAAAGAGAAGAAGCTGTGCCAGCAGTAACTCTTTATGTCTAGAGTAAATGGGAATTATAACGTCTTTTGTGGTAGTCAAGTGGCCACCTAGAGTTTTACATATGACCCTGGTTGGGTTAGAAAGCCTTAATCATATTATTTATTCTGTTTTTCTATTTCAGGTTTAAATAATTAATATGCTATTAATTTATTAAATTACCTTTCATTTGGGTAATCTAGGAAAATGTTTATATTTTATCACCAATATAGGTGCTATTTTACCTCCTCTATAAAGACTTTCCTGACTCTAAGCTATCTTCTTCGATCAAAGTTTAACTTGCTTCTTCTACTATTAGTTTGTCATATTCTTAAATTGCACTGTGATTTCTTTGCCTATACATATATTATATCCACAAATAGACTTTAAGATATCTGAAAGTCGGGCCGGGCACGGTGGCTCAAGCCTGTAATCCCAGCACTTTGGGAGGCCCAGACGGGCGGATCACGAGGTCAGGAGATCGAGACCATCCTGGCTAACACGGTGAAACCCCGTCTCTACTAAAAAATACAAAAAACTAGCCGGGTGAGGTGGCAGGCGCCTGTAGTCCCAGCTACTCGGGAGGCTGAGGCAGGAGAATGGAGTAAACCTGGGAGGCGGAGCTTGCAGTGAGCTGAGATCTGGCCACTGCACTCCAGCCTGGGCGACAGAGCCAGACTCCGTCTCAAAAAAAAAAAAAAAAGATATCTGAAAGTCATCTATCCAAAATCTCTTTATATTCCTCAACTTGTCGAGTCTTTCATTCATTGACAATTGATAAAATTTGCAACACAAATATTCTCAACATACAATAATTTTTTTTCTATGTAACTATCTTGCTCTGTACTTTTACTAGGGCTATATTCTGATAATACAAAGATACTAAACACAATAAAAAATTATCTTAATCTTTAATGACCCTACACCCTAATTTACAAGTCAAATACCACAAGGCCTAGAGATGAGGGTCAATTACTTGTATATTTATAAGTAGTTTTTCTAAATATATACATTACAAGTGTATTAAAAATGATTTATCATCTAAAAGAAAACCCACCTGAAAACATAAAATAGAATCAAGGCATTCAGTCTCCCAGCTGCACAGTATTCATTATTTTTACCATCAGGTTCTTCAACTGTAAAATTAAGGATCAGGGGCCGGGCGCAGTGGATCAAACCTGTAATCCCAGCACTTTGGGAGGCCGAGACGGGTGGATCACGAGGTCAGGAAATTGAGACCATCCTAGCAAACACAGTGAAACCCCGTCTCTACTAAAAAATACAAAAAACTAGCCGGGCCCGGTGGCAGGCGCCTGTAGTCCCAGCTACTCGGGAGGCTGAGGCAGGAGAATGGCGTGAACCCGGGAGGCGGAGCTTGCAGTGAGCTGAGATCCGGCCACTGCACTCCAACCTGGGTGACAGAGCGAGACTCTGTCTCAAAAAATAAATTAATTAATTAATTAATTAAGGATCTGGAATATCAAGAAACATGGATGCTGAAAGTTTCTGAGTACTACCTCCTGAAAAAAATCATCTGTAGTAATCTATTGCCATATTGCTAGTTCATTCAACCCATATGTATTGAGTACATACCATAATTTAGTAATCCTTAAAAGCGTATGGAATATTACATTGAAAAAGAATCCTTAAATTGGAGTTTACATTAGTGACATGGTTTGGCTGTGTCCCCACTCAAATCTCATCTTAAATTGTAGTTCCCATAACCCCACGTGTCGTGGGAGGGACCTGGTGGGAGGCAATTGAATCATGGGGGCAGTTATTCTCATGCTGTTGTGATAGTGAGTTCTCATGAGATTTGATGGTGTTATAAACATCTGCCATTTCCCCTGCTTGCACTCACCCCATCCTGCTGCCCTGTGAAGAAGGTGCCTGCTTCTCCTTTCCCTTTTGCCATGATTATAAGTTTCCTGAGGCCTCCCCAGCACTGCAGAATTGTGAGTCAATTAAACCTCTTTCCTTTACAAATTACCCAGTCTTGGGCAGTTTTTTATAGCAGCATGAGAACAGACTAACACAATTACATTCCTTTTAGTATGGAGTGTGTGTGTGTGTGCGTGTGTGTGTGAGTGTATGTGTGTGGTGCTGGGGCAAGAATCAAAAGCTGAATATGTAAGATGTCAAGTTGTTAGAAGTCAAAGAAAAAATTAATTAAGGTAAGTAAAGGTGCAGAGAATGATGGAGATGGGATGCTAATAAAAACAGAATTGTTAGGAAAGGATTTAATGATGAAATTTCATTTAAGTAGACACTTGAATGAAAGCATTTGAATATTCAAGGGACCAAAGTCCCAGGAACAGTCAATAGCAAGGACCCAAGTATAGACCCTGCTTAATATGATTAAAAAATAGCAGGTGACTTTGTATTGCCGACGCATCTGAGCAAGGGGAATACGGCAGAAAATACCATTGGAAAGACATCCAGGTGTCTGATCATAGGACCTTGCAGAATACATAAGAATTTTAGATTATATTCTGAGTATGATATGTCTTTGAAAAGTTGGAACAGCTGAGTTTAACTTCTGGGTTGACTCTCACAGTCTAAATCATGTTTTATCACTGAAGTATTTAAGACAGTCTATTTTAACCATTATATTTATTGCATAATTTGGATATTTGTGATGATAATATGCTAGATTATGAAATAAACAATTATGCAATAAATGTAATGATTAAAATAGACTGTCATAAATTCTGCAATGATAAAATATGGTTTAGACTGTGAGCAACTCAGCAGTTATTTAAAACATTAAATATTTGTGCTCCTTTTCAAAAAATGATATATGTGATTAAATCATAACAGAGACTTTGAATCTTAGGTACTAATCTGACAATACAGAGATAGTTAGTTTTTGTTGTTGTTACCTTCTTTTAAATGATGGAATTGAGTACTGTGGTACCTCAAAAGGGTTTAGTGACCCTGCGGCCAAGGCTGTGGCACTAGCAGTTACCTTAAGGGAGAGTGTTCCTCAACCAGGAATTTGGAAACTCTAATTGAACCACGTGCATGGCATCCATATTCCAGCTATATTTTCACTGGAAACCTTCTTTGGTCTCTTTTTTTGCAACCAAAGAACTCCAAAAACCAGGTACTCTACACATTTAAGAGCCATTACAGCCAGATGCAACTTCTAATACCAAATAAATGTAAACTAGAAACTAGAGGAATTTAATTGGCTCTGATTGGACCAGATGTCTAATCCTGAAGCAATAAGCCATGAAATGGAGACCAATTGCTGTGAATTCAGAGCTTTACTCAGTGGCTTTTGGAAAAAAAATAGCAAAGCAGGAACCTCAAAAATCTCGGGTAGAGTTATAATTTGAAAGCATTTCAGATTATCCAAATATTTTTAGGGGATATTTTATTTTAGTATGTACATCCAAGCTCCTCTGTAGACTGTGGTAATTGGTATAATTAATAAAATATATTTGATTTTACTGCAGATGGGAATCCACCTAAAGCTATATAAACCCTACAGAAATTTAGAACAAAAAAATCTGCAGTAGTTTCTGACCATAAATTATTATACTGCATTAAATCCGCAATTTTCTGTGCTGCCGTAACTTTCCTCTATAAACAGCACAACCTCTCAAAAGTTACGCTTTAAGTAACATGAAATTATTGTTACTGTAATTGTCTATTTCTCATTTATCTGTTTGACATTAATGCCACTATTTCATATCTAACATTTTTGCTCTACTGTTTATGTTTTGGAAGTTTCTTTCTTGCTTGTGATTAATAAATGTATAAAAATAGGTGGTGTACACAGTGATACTTACACCATCCCTTAATCAGACATGCTATGTCTCTATTTGTCTCTTCTTCTAGGGTGAAGTAACTTCTTGAAAAATATTTTCCATGTTTGTCTGTTCCTCATCTTCTGCCAATGTGCTGGCAACATGATTCCTTAAGTCTCTCACAACACTTGCAATGATGGCTACGAACCCAGCCAAGCAGAGGAAGGCAGCTTCTTCAGAAGCTTAAAATAAATTTGGTCTCATAAAATAATAAAGGAATGGGACACACAATTCACTTATTGCCTTTGTCTTTAGAGAAAGGTATATTCTTTGGTGTGAGGTAAAGAATCAAATCAACATTATATTCCTCTGTGTAAATCAATCATATGACAGCAGTGATTAAAAAACTTGAATACAAGAACCCTTTATATAAATAAAATAAAGAATTATTGACTCCAAATTCAACTGAGCTGCATCTCTAAACCCTTTTATGGTGCAAACAAAACCTTTAAGCATTTGATTCTTAGTCTCTCTCTTCATTCTTCTAGTAGGATTCCAACTGTGATTTGTCAGATTTTATGACATTATTATCAGATTTGGACTGACTGTACTAATTATTCTCCTGAAAGGTGCCAAGCTTTGATCATGCAACAACAATATTTTGTTCCTATTGAAATGATTTTAAAAACTGATTCCATCATACTGTTTCTTTTGCTTACTGTTTGTTTGTTGTAGAAAATGGGGTTTGTTTTGGTACAATTTTGGGATGCATGACAAATGCTCCTTTGAACAGTGTATAAACGTGCATAGACCATAAAGAGATTTATTGTTGAAGACTCAAAGTCTGTTACTCTTGGCTTCTTGGTCTTTTAAATTTGTGTGGTACAAGGAGCCTCCAGCTACCTTTATTTTGTTGCTACTACTACTGCCAAATATAGGAAAACTAAGACATTGCTTCGAGTTATGTCCTAGTAGTTTGTGTTAGTGTTGTAACTTAGCTTCTCTATTCTAGTTCATTCTCATAGCTCTGTGGATATCTTGATGTTTTCCATACTAATCATGGTCATAAATATCCTGTAGAAAATAGTTATGTACAATAGTTATTGCTCTGTTATTATGAAATAGGTTCATTCCATGGTTAAGATTTTTTTTTTTGTAAATAGTCCTTGAAATTTAATTATATGTTAATCACTCCAATAAAAAGTTAACAGACCAAATACTTTTGAGGTAAATGCAACCAACTCATATTAAACAATGACATCTTACTCTCAGGCTTTCCCTGAACTTCCACATAAGTTAACAAACTTAGTTGTTTATCAAACTTAATGCAATTGTGCTTCTCAATTTTAATGTTTGTACAAAATACTTGGGGATCTCACTAAAATGCTCATTCTGTTTTAGAAGGGCTAGGGTGTGACCTGAAATTCTGATTTCTAACAGTGATAGCCATGCTGCTTTTTCAAGGTCTAGATTCTATGCTTATTAAATAATGAAACCAGAAAACTGGCTTAAAACCCAGATTCTTGGGCTCTGTACCTTAGTAAATCAGAATCTCCATAGAAATCTAATGTATTAAAAATTCCTCTATTAAGTCTGATGACTAGCAAAGTGATGAACCACGAACTACGAAACACAATGTAAAGAGCTCAACAGGTTAAGCCACAATGTCCAATTTCTAATGAACTATTCTCATATCTAATTTCCTCCTGAACGTTGCGGGAAGCTGGTCTAATTAAGCACTCTTCAGGATTAGGCTTCTAAAATAATGGTATGCCTGATAATTCAGTACTTATTCAGAAAACACCTTTTCCCTCGGCCATTCTCTTAATCTAAGATAGGACATTTCTCAGAGCAAGCCTCTGGAAGCCCGTGGACACTGTGATGACAGAGATGGGCTGAAAGTGTCCTTTCCCACCTCTAACTAGGGTGACTCTGTTTTCATAGCAAGTAAGAGCAGGCTTGGGATCTGACGCAGTTCCCAGAGCAGCTAATTCCATCTTGCACCATTTCTTAATGTAAATGAAAACTTGTCACAGTCCGTATAGAGGGCTTCCAATTCGATTAACAATATCTGTAATACTGGCCCTCTCCTCAGGCGTCACGCGCCCGCCGATTCCTCCTCTCTGGTTGCCGCGTCGTTGGCTGGTGTCAGAAAAATGTCTACAAACTTCCTAGTACAAGAGAAGATCTGGTTCCACAAATTCAAATATGACGATGCAGAAAGGATATTCTAGGAGCAGATAAACGGGACTGTGGCCGGCGCCTCCTGCCACAGCTCCGTCCCCAGGGCCTCCAATGGCCCCAGAGGAGACAACAGCGAGCTCGAGCGCCAGCCTGGAAGTGGAGAACCGGAACCTGTGAGGCGTAGTGCAGGTGCTGCAGCAGGCAGTCTCCAAGATGGAGGCCCGGCCACCTGGCCACAGCCCGGCAGACCCAGCACGTGTCTCCCGTGCACCAAGTGGAACCCCTGGCCAAGAAGTCTGCCACACCAGCAGAGTATGACAAGGACGATGACACTGACCTGTTTGGCAGTGGCAATGAGGAGGAAGACAAGGGGGCAGCGTGGCTGCGGGAGGAGCGGCTGCGGCAGTACACGGGGAAGAAGGTGAAGAAGCCCGCGCTGGTGGCCTGGTCCTCCATCCTGCTGGATGTCAAGCCTTGAGATGATGAGATGGACATGGCCCAGCTGAAGGCCTGTGTGTGCTGCATCTAGTTGGACGGACTGGTCTGGGGGCTCCAAGCTGGTGCCCGTGGGCTACGGTATCCAGAAGCTGCAGATTCAGTGTGTGGCGGGGGATGACGAGATGGGGACAGACTTGCTGGAAGAGGAGATCCCCAAGTTTGAGTAACATGTGCAGGGTGTCGACACGACAGCTCTCAAGAAGATCTGAAGCCTCTGTGTGTGTGTGTGTGTGTGTGTGTGTGTGTGTGTGTGTGTGTATGCACGCATGTGGGAGGCCCTGCCAGGATTAAAAACAGACCGGCGGCCGGGCGCGGATGCTCACGCCTGTAATCCCAGCACTTTGGGAGGCCGAGGCGGCAGATCACGAGCTCAGGAGATTGAGACCATCCTGGCTAACACAGTGAAACCTCGTCTCTACTAAAATACAAAAAATTAGCCAGACGTGGTGGCGGGCGCCTGTAGTCCCAGCTACTTGATAGACTGAGGCAGGTGAATGGTGTGAACCCCAGAAGCGGAGCTTGCAGTGAGCGGAGATCGCACNTGTGTGTGTGTGTGTGTGTGTGTGTGTGTGTGTGTGTGTGTATGCACGCATGTGGGAGGCCCTGCCAGGATTAAAAACAGACCGGCGGCCGGGCGCGGATGCTCACGCCTGTAATCCCAGCACTTTGGGAGGCCGAGGCGGCAGATCACGAGCTCAGGAGATTGAGACCATCCTGGCTAACACAGTGAAACCTCGTCTCTACTAAAAATACAAAAAATTAGCCAGACGTGGTGGCGGGCGCCTGTAGTCCCAGCTACTTGGGAGACTGAGGCAGGTGAATGGTGTGAACCCCAGAAGCGGAGCTTGCAGTGAGCGGAGATCGCACCACTGCACTCCAGCCTGGGCGACAGAGCGAGACTCCTTCTCAAAAAAAAAAAAAAAAAAAACTGAGACTGGCAAAACAAATGATCAAAAAACCAGTATCTGTAATACTGATAATTTGTTTCTGATATTTTTCAAGTATCCTATGATACTGTAATAAATACCTTTATACATCAATCTTTGTCTAATTTCTTAATTCTTTACAATATATTCTAATAGAGGAAATACTTGGTCAAATTATTTTATAGCTATTAATATAGTCAAACAGAATTGTGAAGAGGTTGCACCAATTTATAATTCTAGCAGGACCATATAGAAATGTCTCTTTTACTTCATCCTTTCTAACAGTGAGGCAGCAATTTAAACTATGCCATCAGTTTTTAAACTTCACTAACTTGGTAGGAAAAATTAAGAATATTAAACTGCATATCTTTTACTACTGATATTCAACACTTTGATACATATTAACCATGTGAATTTCTATGTTTAAAATTATTTTTCATACCCTAATGTATGTGTGTGTGTGTGTGTCTGTATGTGTGTGTGTATATATATATATCTTTATTTGTGTTTATCTGCATTCATATATTTTAATAATCGTAATAATAATACATACAGGCCAGGAATTGTGCCAAGACCTTTACAGTTTTCATTATATTTAATTCTCACCATAAGACCATGACATCGATACCATTATTATCTCTGTTCTACACACAAAGGCACAGAGATGTGGAGAAGCTGATGTACCTGCCCAAAGCCACAGTCTTAGTTTAAACTGAGTTGAGAGTTTAACATGGGATTGACTGACACAGAGCAGACCCTCAAACCATGCTCTGTGAAATTTAACAAACAGTGTCCCTAGTTTGTTGTTTCTTTTATATTTTATTCTTTGGACTAATATTACTTTACAATTTGCATGTAGAAAATGCTTTGTGATTTCCTCTACCCTTTGGTTTTTAGTTGTTTTGTTTGCTTACTTTGTTGTAAGTTTAAAATAACAGTCCATATAAATCCATGGTTTCTCTTCCTAAGGACTGTGACTGCCTAGCATGACAGCCAAAGCAAAGGCAAGTCTAAACTTATTAAGCCTGCTGGGATGATTCATAGCCCAAGACAACTCACACCCTATCCATAGATTTTTCTCTATTCCCCTGGGGGAATCTGTTCCCTGGGTGAGCAAACCCACAGTGTTGACTCCTCATGTGCCTATATTAGGAGAGTGTACTCATCCACTGAATCACTGATCACTGCATATGATGCAGTGGCTTTGTTGTGTTCTGGGATCCCTGTTTAGCCCCTCATGAAAAACTGTGCTACTCACTGATTTTCTTCCAATATTTGCCAACATAGAGTACCAGTGGTGTCAAAATTACACTAAAATCCAGCCATTTCCTTTTTATTATATCTTAATACTAGGCAGTGTTAATTAGACCTTCCTCTTTTTCCTTTGTACTTGCACTTTGGCTTATTTTAAAAAAATATATATGGTGCAAGACTGTTATTCCTCATGCTATTAATATATATACAAGTACTGTTTGAATACAAATAGTATTATTTATACACTATTATATTAAAGTTTATACACAAACTACTATTTCAATTTGAAAATAAACTATTTTCATTTCACTATTACTCCATATCATTTTATTAAGCAAGAGTATGAAAAAACAAAAGGTATAATCCTATCAGCTCATTAATAATTTGTAGCCATAATCTTTTAGTAATTTTTTGTACAAATTTTAAAAGTAAAATTATGATCATCTTCTTGTGATAACTCAGAATTCATGGTTTGGTATCCACATTCTGTCCATGTATCTTTAATTTTCTCTCACAAAACTTATCTCTTCCTATTTTACCTTTATTTTCTTTCAAAGCTTCTGATATTAGTTACTGATATCAACAATTAAATGTAGAGCAGTTGAATTTTGCTTTCAGTGTTATTACTGATATTATTGATTTTGCTATAGCTTTTTTAGTTGATTTCCATTCTGTTCTTATTTCATTTATTCCCTGTCCAGCTTACTAAAATTTTTAAAGAAAATTTATTGTTAATAAGAAAGGTTTCAAAATGTTTCTATTTCATGTACCAAATAATTTTTAGATATACCTCTTATATGTGAATTTTCAGGACAATGCTTCCATCATCACAACTTGTTAGAATTGTTTCACTGATTCTGATTAAGTCTGGGATCCTGCAAGCAGACTCTGTGATGAAAATTTTTGGACGGGGGGCATACCTAAGATGGCCAAGTAGGAACAGCTGCAGCCTCCAGCTCCCAGCGTGAATGACACAGAAGATGGTGATTTCTGCATTTTCAACTGAGGTACCGGGTTCATCTCACTGGGACATGTCGGACAGTTGGCCCTGGTCCACGGGTGCAGCCCGACCAGCGAGAGCTGAAGCAGGGTGAGGCATTGCCTTACCTGGGAAGCGCAAGGGGGAAGGGAATTCCTCCTCCTAGTCAAAGGAAATTGAAACACACAACACCTAAAAAATCAGGTAACTCTCACCCTAATACTGCGCTTTACCAAGGGTCTTAGCAAACGGCACACCAGGAGATAATATCCCACACCTGGCCCAGAGGGTCCCACGCCCACAGAGCCTCCCTCATTGCTAGCACAGCACTCTGAGATCTAACTGCAAGGTGGCAGCGAGGCTGGGGGAGAGGCACCCACCATTGCTGAGGCTTAAGTAGGTAAACAAAGCCGCCTGGAAGCTCGAATTGGGTGGAGCCCACTGCAGCTCAAGGAGGCTGGCCTGCCTCTGTAGAATCCTCCTCTGGGGACAGGGCATAGATAAACAAAAAGCAGCAGAAACCTCGGCAGAGGTAAATGCCTGTCTGACAGCTTTGAATAGAGCGGTGGACCTCCCAGAACAGAGGTTGAGATCTGAGAACAGACAGACTGCCTGCTCAAGTGGGTCCCTGACCCCTGAGTAGCCTAACTGGGAGACATCCCCCCTAGGTACAGACTGACACCTCACACCTCACACGACAGGGTACACCCCTCAGACGAAGCTTCCAGAGCAAGAATCAGACAGCAACACTCACTGTTCAGCAATATTCTATCTTCTGCAGCCCCTGCTGCTGATACCCAGGCAAACAGGGTCTGGAGTGGACCTCGAGCAATCTCCAACAGACCTACAGCTGAGGGTCCTGACTGTTAGAAGGAAAACTATCAAACAGAAAGGATACCCACACCGAAGCCCCATCAGTATGTCACCATCATCAAAGACCAGAGGCAGATAAAACCACAAAGATGGGGAAAAAGCAGTGCAGAAAAGCTGGAAATTCAAAAAATCAGAGCGCATCTCCCCCTCCAAAGGAACACAGCTCATGGCCAGCAACGGAACAAAGCTGGACGGAGAATGACTTTGACGAGTTGAGAGAAGAAGGCTTCAGTCAATCAAACTTCTCAGAGCTAAAGGAGGAATTACGTAATCAGCGCAAAGAAACTAAAAACCTTGAAAAAAGAATGGCTGAATGGATAACTAGAATAATCAATGCAGAGAAGACCTTAAAAGAACTGAGAGAGATGAAAACCATAACACGAGAACTACGTGACAAATGCACAAGCTTCAGTAACTGACTAGATCAACTGGAAGAAACGGTATCAGCGATTGATGATCAAATGAATGAAATGAAGTGAGAAGAGAAGTGTAGAGAAAAAAGAGTAAAAAGAAATGAACAAAACCTCCAAGAAATATGGGATTATGTGAAAAGACCAAATCTACGTCTGATTGGTGTGCCTGAAAGTGATGGGGAAAATGGAACCAAGTTGGAAAACACTCTGCAGGATATCATCCAGGAGAACTTCCCCAACCTAGTAAGGCAGGCCAACATTCAAATTCAGGAAATACAGAGAATGCCACAAAGATACTCCTCAAGAAGAGCAACTCCAAGA
>NW_016814795.1:698697-723711 GCF_001698545.2 Rhinopithecus bieti | reverse complement strand
TCAGAGAAATGCAAATCAAAACCACAATGAGATACCATCTCACACCAGTTAGAATGGCAATCATTAAAAAATCAGGAAACAACAGGTGCTGGAGAGGATGTGGAGAAATAGGAACACTTTTACACTGTTGGTGGGACTGTAAACTAGTTCAACCATTGTGGAAAACAGTGTGGTGATTCCTCAAGGATCTACAACTAGAAATACCATTTGACTCAGCCATCCCATTACTGGGGATATACCCAAAGGATTTCAAGTCATGCTGCTATAAAGACACATTCACACGTATGTTTATTGCCACACTATTCACCATAGCAAAGACTTGGAATCAACCCAAATGTCCATCAGTGACAGACTGGATTAAGAAAATGTGTCACATATACACCATGGAATACTACGCAGCCATAAAAAAGGATGAGTTTATGTCCTTTGTAGGGACATGGATGCAGCTGGAAACCACCACTGTCAGCAAACTATTGCAAGAACAGAAACCCAAATACCGCATGTTCTCACTCATAGGTGGGAATTGAACAATGAGATCACTTGGACACAGGAAGGGGAACATCACACACCAGGTCCTATTTTGGGGAGGGGACGGGGGAGGGATAGCATTAGGAGATATACCTAATGTAAATGACAAGTTAATGGGTGCAGCACACCAACATGGCACATGTACACATATGTAGCAAACCTGCATGTTGTGCACATGTACCCTAGAACTTAAAATATAATAATTAAAAAAAAGAAAATTTTTATGCAGACATATACTAAAGTGTGCACTTGGGAACAACACTTCTAAGGATATGAGGAAAGCAGGATTGGGCACTAGAGACCAACTGCAATTGTAATGCAATTGCAAAAGAGATGTCACCTGCCCCATAGTTTGCTTTGAGAATAATCTGACATGGAAGCAACTCTCACTCCTGCAGTAATGAGTGAGGGGGTTTCCTAGGAAGGGATAAAGCTCTGAGATCTCAGTAGCCAAAGGCCTCTCTGCTGGGAGAATAAGTACTTTGGTCTTGAATGAACAGTGCACCAAAAGATCTATTACTACCCACTTAGATCCATTTGCTTCTTACTGTAAGTTGCAACTACTTTTGCAAAATTCTGCTTTGTCTCATTTCCTCAGGAAACTTAAAAGTTGAAGGTTAGTGGAACAGATCATAATCTCTGTTGATGCAGCTTATCTGAAAACTCATCATATCCCTCCTTTTGATTCTTCATGCCCATGGACAGAACCTCTGTTTCTCTATGTGGCATACCTGGTGAGATGCCCCAGACCTGAGCTCCCAGTCACTATGCCCTCATCAAGCCACGGCTACTGCACTTTTTCACTTATTATCAAAATTGGTCATAAGAGTACCAAAAAAGAAAAAAAAAATTGGTGTACTGTGTCACCCAAGTATAAGGGGTGAACCTCCCAGTCCTGTAATATGACAGCTTCCCTACTGCCTCCTAATGATGAGGACAAATTACACCATCTGGGATGCTGATTCTTTCACTTACATGTATTACTTTGGGCTCGGGATTCTGAAGTGATTGAATGGCAACAATAGTTTAAAGTTCAATTGAACTCTTACTCTGTCCCCTGTTGAGAGCATATACCCCTCTGGAAAGCATGTTCTCTAGATCAGGTTTTCTCAACCTTGGCACTACTGGCATTTTAATCCTGGTAATTCTTTGCTCTGGGCCCTCTAGTATATTGCAGGACATTTAACAGCTTCCCTGGCCTCTAGTCACTAGTTTCCAGTATCACCCTTCAGTGGTGACAACCAAAAATGTTTACAGACTTTGCCAAATGTACCTCAAGGGAAGGGGGTTGGGGGATGTAAAATCATCTCCAGTTGCTCTAAGCCCACAGAACCTAAGGTTGAGGGACTGGGGAATACAGATTTCAAACTGGGTCACTGGGAGTGATGCTACTTCTGTCCTTTGGTTCCAGGGCCCATAGATTTTACTATTTGAATAAATAGTAGACAATAATGTTCATTACTATAGAATATATACCATGTTCTCATAGGGAATGGTGCCCCATCCTCGCAGGGTATCTTCTCTAAGCTGGTCTTACATCTCTACCTTCAAAAGATTACCCTTCACTCTATTTTTCCAGACCTTCTGGGAAATTCAGGAATCAGAAAGAAAAAGAAAGACACTTACTGGATCTGTGGACCTAGTGAAAACGTTGTAAGTCATACCTTGGTCAGGATTTAGCTTTTATTACTAAGTTCCCATACATGTCTACCTTAATTAATAATGGCACCATGATGACATTGAGACCTGGGTTATCTGTATACACTCAGACCTTGTGTCCTACATCCAAAGTTTCTATTTCCCTCTTCTCTATACGTAGTTTCCAAGTAAATAGTCCTAAGTTTATTTAGAAAACCACTGGGGCTATCATTGCTGTTTATATTTGCACTGGTGTTGCAGATCCTTCCTATGGGGACTTGTGAATTGCAATTTTAGAGCTGGCTCAAGTCTCAGAACTCGGCATAAGAATGTGACATTTTATTGGAAAGACTGCCTTCAGCTTCCTCATCTTCCATCTTTGATATATTATGACTGTATAATTTAGAGTATTCATGTTTGCTTTTCCACTATCTTGTGCCTAGGAACACTGTTCTCTTTTTTCAATAGTTCTCCACAGGGCGGAATCATGGACTGCCATTCAGACCTTTCAACCTATTATGGAAATTGCTCCCACCTGAATTCTGATGGTTAAATGTTGCCAGGTGGCCTCTATTATATCAGGGTCATTATTGCTTTCAGGGAGCCCTGGTCCTAATCAGCATTTTCTATTTTGAACCTGGCCTACAGAGAGCAACCACTGCTGAGCTCACTGATACTGGTTTCCTCTCGCTAACATATTTCTTTGATAAATGGAGTGTCCTTTTGGCCCTCCCGTGGAATATAGGTTGGTAGATTTTTTTAAACCTTGCTTAATATAGCCATTCCAGCATGCACACCTCATTGAGCTTTTTGAACCCTTCTTCTATATTTAGTTTAGCCCATCACTTTTTCTATACTTCCAAATGCAATCATAGTAGCATGTGAGCATTGTCTCATGGCGTCCCTGCCAGGCTATTAAATCTCATATTATGGAAGAACCCTTTGTTAGCCAAAATATAAGTCTCTTTACAGAAAACCAAAGAAACATTCTGACTTTCACATTTCACCTTAAATTGGCAATCATTCACATTCAGCCTTTCATTTGTTTCTCTACCACATCCATAGCTTCCAACAACCATATAATTTTGTAGTACTTAGTACTTTCCCCATATCTCTCAAATGCTTGAGAAATTTCATTAGCCCATACATTGCTTCCACAGGTATCCCATCCCACTTACCACAGGTGAGAGTTTTCATAACTGCATTACTACAGAATATCAAGAGCTATTGAAACACTACTGATTTTCAGAGATGGGGTCTTTGTTATCATCTGGCTGGTAGGTGACTCAATCCCCAATTTGCATTTTAAAGTTTCCTGGTGCCATACATGGCACCCAACTCTTTTAGGTCAGATTTTCTGGAAATAAAATTTGAGATGGGTATTTGTGTATGAGGTATTTATTAGGGAGCACACTCTATTCAATACCTATAAGGCTCTGAAGAAGGCAGGACTGGGCAAGGAAAAAGGTTGAATTACAATGCAGTTATAGTGCTTCAGCTGAGCCCATGGGGAGCTCTGGAGCTAGCATGATTCTTCAGTGCCATCCCAATTTCAGGTAAAGAAGTATCATTAACCTTTTCTTTCCCTACATGTACAATTATCTCATGACTCATATCATTGATTATGAGTTGTCCTAGAAAAAAAAATGTAGGTTTAAGTGAGGCAGCTGCACCTGACCACAGGTAATTTCCACGTAGGAGTGCAATGCCAACAGTCCTGGCAGCTGGGGAAATGATAGCTTTGGTCCGGAAAGAAAAACCCAGTGTTAAACACAGCATCCACCACAGGTTTTGTTGTTTTCTTTGGCGTTTGATGAAAACCTATTCACACCACACATGATTAGCAATATCACAAAAAGCTGCTCCCAGTTAAAGAACTAGAGAAAACTGTTACTCATACTCCATTTAAAATTGCACAGACCTTAGTTTCTTATCAAACCAACAAAAAGCAATGCAAAGAAAATGCACAGAATTATAGATGAAAGTAAATTCATTAGGCTTCTTACTGCCATTATTACTTAAACATTTCTATTGCTAAGTTTAAACATTAGGAAACCATAAAAAGAGAAATCTAGAACACAATGCAAACAAAAGTAAGGAAACAATAAATACAAAGGGAAAAATCAATGGTGTAGAAGAGAGGAAAACATAGAGAAAATGTCAGTAGTTAAAAGACAGAGAAACACTGTGCTAAGGTTATGTACTATATGCCCCATTTACATGAAATTCTCAAAAAGGCAAATTATAGTGACAAAGTGAATCAGGGGTGACCTGGGGCCATGGTTAGGAAAGGCTATGGGGTGAGAAAGGGGCAGGAGAAAACTTTCTAGAGTGAAGTACTCTTTTACTTGTGGTGATGGTTGCACAATAATATAACTTACCTACATTCACCAAACTGCGCACTTAAAATAAACAAATAGTATTGTTTTAAATAGGCCGGGCATGGTGGCTCAAGCCTGTAATCCCAGCACTTTGGGAGGCCGAGACGGGCGGATCACGAGGTCAGGAGATTGAGACCATCCTGGCTAACACGGTGAAACCCCGTCTCTACTAAAAATACAAAAAGCCGGGCGAGGTGGCGGGCGCCTGTAGTCCCAGCTACTCGGGAGGCTGAGGCAGGAGAATGGCGTAAACCCAGGAGGCAGAGCTTGCAGTGAGCTGAGATCCGGCCACTGCACTCCAGTCCGGGCGACAGAGCGAGACTCTGCCTCAAAAAAAAAAAAAAAAAAATATTGTTTTAAATAATACCTTAGTAAGCAAATGAGAGAGAAAAAAAATACTCCTATAACTGGTAAATAAAGATTCTAAAATAACATTAAGGGGGAATAAATATTTTTCTGAAGATTTCATAAAACAGAGGAGAAAGAACAGATATAAAACAAAGCTTCTTTAAAATCCTTTTTTAAACCATCAGTTTTGCCTAGCATTTCACCCCTCAAAGCAGTTGCCACATTTCTTAAATACCTTTATTCTGCCTGTAGACTTGAACCTTCTTGGAGTTTCTCCAACACTATCTTGGGCTGAGTCCTCCTGAGTTATGTTCTTTCTTATGTAAGATGATTTTGCTCTCTCTCAGCTTTTGTTGTTCGCAGCCTCATCCACCAAGTGCTTTTTTTTTTTTTTCCGAATCCGGGGACTATTTTGATATTTATCCACCTCAGAATGGTAAAGACTGGGCCAGGCCCAGGGCCTCACTCCTGTAATCCCAGCACTTTGGGAGGCCGAGGCGGGCTGATCATGAGGTGAGAAGATCCAGATCATCTTGGCTAACACAGTGAAACCCCGTCTCTACTAAAAATACAAAAAATTAGCCGGGTGTGGTGGCGCGTTGGTGTACTCCCAGCTACTCAAGAGGTGGAGGCAGAAGACTCGCTTGAACCTGGGAGGCAGACATTGCAGTAAACTGAGATCGTGCCATTCCACTCCAGCCTGGGCGACAGAGTGAGACTCCGTCTCAAAAAAAAAAAAAGCTATCTCTCAGATGTTGCTTTTCTTACAACTGAATGTTTTAAAAAATGGCTGTCAAAAAATAATATTTTAAAAAGATTTTATCAACATTTATGGAAAAATAATTGTCTTCATTCACTATAAATGTATGGTTTGCTTAAATGGTAGACAATGTGACAATTCACAGTAAGATTTAGTTGTAAAGGGTGATTATAAATCAAAATAATACTTTATTTTTTGGATATTTTAAAACTATTATCCTATCTTTGCCTAATATATGATCTTGTTTGCTAAATAAAAGGCATAGGGAATTTTTATTAACCTATGTGTGTGTTCAAATATAATGTTTTTATCCTTGAAGAGGAAATTGGAAATTACTAAGCATAAGCAGCTTATGTTACATGAAGTCATGACCCAGAAACTAATGTGAGAAAAAAAGCCAGGTATATAAGCAGCTTTCTCTAGCATGAAAGGAGGCTGCTTGTCAAATATCCCCAGAGGATTTTTAAACGTCCTTGCCCTCATCCTTTCAGGACTACTGTAAACTGCTTTAGCACTTCACTGGACTCATGCAAGGTTTTCTTTTTGGACTTATTTGCCAATCCAAAGCCTGCTCTATTTTGGAAGGTAAATGTATTGGAGAGAATAAAATATCTATAATATTAAAGACAGTTCCAAATAAGTGCAAATAAACATGCAAGCTCTGCCCTAGTAAATTTCACCACGTTCTACACAGAATAAGGGTTATTTCATACTTGATCCACTGTATTGGTACTAGTTTTGCAATAGATTCTAAAATATATGTTTTGCTCAAATATAATGCAAGCATTTACCATGAAATATGCTTATTTAGATATTAGTTATTAAGACCTTAGACATTATGATGTTGATTTCGTTGAATCAAAGTCATAAGGGAAAAATCTCTGGAACAAAAATTCCACTTAAAACCTATCAGGCTATTTCATACACATAGGTATTTCTCCAAACATGCTGACATAAGGAAAACTCAGGCATTTTGTAAAATAAAATTACCAAATTTTCCACTTCTCACAAAACCTTCTACTACTCTAGGCAGTCACATTTAAGTAAGAGAAAAAAAGAAAGGAAAAGAGACACACATATGTATAATAAAATCTCAACAACCAATCCAGTAAAAATTTAGCTCGTTTTATGAAAGATAGTTGCAGAAAATCACCAGATGCCTGTTACTGTGCTAGAAAATAAACCGCTTCTGTGGGATAGTTACTACCATCAAACCTCTTAGACAGGAAGTTCAGTCACCAGTTCTCCCAGGTAGAGGAAAAGTCCATTCAGAACCAAACAAGCAGCAAGACTACCCTTGTTGGATGACCCATTTATTTTCTTAGATGTAGATATACTCCCCTTCAGGTCATAAACTGGTGGAGCCTGTACATAAATACAGACTTTTTATTATTTTGCTCTGAATTAAGATTTTTTAGTTAACAGAATTGACGTTGCTATAATTAAGATTTAAGTTGACATTTTATTTTCACTGTACTTAACATTTATATAGTGTTAATTTGGGTACACTCAAGACATTGTTCTAAGTACTTTACCAATACTTGATATCACCAATAATGCATACAAGAAAATAGGAAAAGAAATGTTATGCTTAATTGACTTCCTCAAGGTCACACAGCAACTGGCAGAGCCGGAACTCAATCCAGGAATTCTTTCCTTGGAGTTCATGTTCTCTACTAACACACTATGCTGGATATTGTTATCTAATTTTATTTTTCAAATTCGTAACAAAAGTAAAAATCACTTTAAAAGAATTCAGTACCTGATTCATAATTTCTCTTTCCACTTCTTCTCCTGCCATTATCTCATATGATTCTGTGATGTCCGCTGTTAACTCATAAAGAACATCAGCCTATGCCCAGTATGTTGACTCTTTATCTGCAGTAACACATAGGGTTAAAGAAAAGGGCCCTGGAGCTGTGCTCGTTGAGTCTGTATCCTAGTTCTGCCACTTACAAACCATGTAACTTTATGTAAAAGTTGCTTATTCTCTCCGGGACTCCATTCGGGTTGTTGAGAGGATTCAGTGAGTTAAAATTCATGAAGAGCACTTAGAAATAAGCACATAAACATTGCTATTATGATTACTTGCTCTTCTCAGTACAAATGACCACTTCGTAAGAGTGTTGAAAGTTTTAGCTCAGACTTTCTTTGAAGCATTCAGCTCATTGCCAGGCACCCAGTAGTAGTTTTATAAATGGATGGGAGTTTCTTTTCTCCAAAATTCAGGCCCTCTTTCTCTCTTGCTGTCTAACTGGGCTCCTTCTTTCCCAAATTTTGAAGCAATTATGCAAATTAGTTATATTTCAAAATTTAGGTCTGAATTACACTATATCACATACAGAATAAAATTTTAAGTTTTAGAAACCATTCAACGTCCTGTGAAATTTGGCACTAACTTCCTTTTCTTGCTTCATGTCTTTACTCTTCTTCATTCAGATACACAGTGTTCCTGTCACACTAGAGAAGTCACTTATCCAAACAAACTTGATACCTCTGTGCTGGTAATCTTACCTCCATTTCTACTTAAATATTTTGTTGAGTTACTACTTTTAGCATTGGCCCCATTCAAAAGTTTTCTATAAGTTCTCTTCAGTTCTCTCAAGACAGTTTATTATTTCTTCATCTGTACCCTAAAAGCACACCACTTAAAATCTTCCAATAGTTCCAACCTCCTATTATATTTTGTAATTAGTTGTATACCAATTTGAGTCAGGAGTAAATGCCATGTATACCCTCTCCACTAAGAATGATGCCTATAATGTAAAAAATTATCAATAAATATTTGTCATATACACAAAATATAGATTGAACACTTAATGATTCCTCAAGGACAATTTGAAAAAGGTAGCTATGTCAGAAATACAGAATGAAAACAAAAACAACATTTACTTTGGAAAATTGGTTGGCATTCAACTGCTAAAACAAATTTGGAAAAAAATAATATAAAGCAGATACTCAGTTGATGGGAGCAAGCTGGAAAATGCTATTGCCAAACCATATTTGAAAGTAATCAACTTCTCTAAACTGGTCATAAGTCTGAAGCATGATCGAGCTAACAAAAAAGAAAAGACCAGTGTTATTTTTACTGAATTGAAAACAGAGTGTGGGGAAATTTGTATTTTTTCCGCAGAGAACAGGGTGACTTTATTACCTCCATTAAAGCCAATTTCATGCTGAATCCTTAGCTGATACTTTAGATATTCACTGATCCCTTCGATTGCCGTGGAGCTTATACAGCCCATGTTTCATCCCCACCTTGCTCTGCTTTCTACTCACCTGAATTGTAGTGTCAATGGACATCAGTATAATAGCTTCCTCTATACTAAATTCATATTTCACAGAGCTATATGGCTTTAAAGACTTAAAAAAAAAAAAAAACAAAACTAGAGATATTTCATTTAATTAGGAAGCATGGTCAATCAATCTATAAAAATTTTAAGAATCTATCATATGTCAACTGTTATAGGATACAGAAATGTCATAAGGGAAAACAATCTCAATTCACATGAAGCTCATGATGCAGAAAGAAAAGCAAATAAATAAGTGTGGGTGAGATAAATGTTGTAGGGTAACACAGAATGCTGTTTATGTGCGTAACTAAAGCTCACAGCCTACTTCAGGGATCAGAAAGGTATCACTCAGAAAATAATATTTAAGTCTAGTCTTAAAAAACAAGTTGCCATTAACTGAACAAACAGAGAGAGTAGAAAAGAGGTAGATTTGGATGAGAGACTGGTCCAGGTAGTGGGAATAATGTGTGTGTAGACTGAGATGGAAGAACAAAGAGGGACTGTAGAAAGAACCAAGAGAAGGCCACCATTTTTGCAGAGGAGACTGTGAAAGAAAGAATAGGACACATAAGGCTGAGGATAATGGCAAGATAATTTGAAGTCTTCTAGTTGATCAGGATTTTGGAATTGATCCTAGGAGCTCAACCTTGCCTCCTCCTTTAAGGAATGCAATTTCCCTCTGCTATGAATGCCATTCCCTCTACCTTTACACTGTATCTCATCTCCTCTAGCATACCAAGACTTTCTTTCTGTAATCACACACTCTCTCTTACCTAAATCATTATTTTTCCTACTGTCTCATTTTCATAAAAATATAAATGCACTCTAAGAGATCACATTGTAAAAAATTAAATCCCCACAGGATCATTTTCTCTGCCTATTTCCTTGTAGCCTTTATAGAAAATCTTATCCCAACATGTATCTATACTCACTTCCTACACTTTCTCAACAATCCATTTCACTTCAACATAATTTTATCAGGATTTTTGTCCCTATACTTGCCTGAAACTACTATGGCAAAGTAATCACTGATCTCCATACAGCATCCTGCAGCTGATTCCATAGCATGCAATGAGCTTGTGTCTCATTCTTTCAATCTTGAGATGGATTACATCATTCCATTTATATCAGAGAATCAGCCTACTTTGGGACTGTCAGTTCAAAACGTCATGTGGATTATCTTCTGCAGTCATTAAACTGCTAGGGGGTTAGTAGTTGAGAAAGTTCCAACATGTACTAGTGTTCGCAGCAGAGTCATTTTTTTCTTTGCTTAATAGAAGAGTTTCACAGAGAGTGCAACATGCTTGCCCTATCCCACATCTCTTTGCCCAAGTACACTAGAAATATGCAGATAAGAAAATTTGGGGGGAAAAAAACCTGCTAATGCACTTGGAGAACTATTTTCATCATACGGTCAAACCCATACTAGATGGAACTTACTAACGACATACAAAATTCTTTCTGTAGGGTAGCCAGGCCCTGCTATGTTACCTTGGAAAAAAGGCACCCTGCAAAATAAATTATGAAAGGCTAAAAATATTAGAGAGGAAACTGAAAATAAAATTGTAAATAAAAATAAAGATGTTATATTTTACACTCAGGAAGGAAAGAAAGGTGGATCAGCTTAAAGACATTCAACTGTGTTTTACTTAATAGCAAAACTTAATATATATTATAGTATGATTGACCATTTCTCTGATAATACATGTAGGATTATATAATAAGATATTTATTTTGTATGTGAAAGAATAATTACATTTCAGAAAATTAGCCTTATTTTCAAAACATACAATTTTTGTCATCCTTATAAAGGAAAATAATTTGAAAAGCTGCCATTATTACAATCACTTCCTAATTACAATTTTGGGTAGCTTATATCTCAAAATCATTAAAGAAAAATGAAGATGATAAAATGCTACATAAGAGGTCTGCCATATCCACTTACTAAATTTCTCACCAATATTCATAGGTAAGGATTGCCAAATTTTATTATAAGCCTTGAGTATATAGTACCAATAAGAATAAAATTTCTTGCTAAAATGTGTAGATAGGATAAATAGAGGGTTTATGATTTATGTTCTCCATCTATTACATAATTCTGCGGCTATAATGTAATGTTGCAAACCTATTATTACCTTAAAAGTAATAGATTTTTCTATTCACATTTTCTTCCAATTTTTTTGTCAGATGTGCACACATTAAGCATATTTTGTGTATATTTGCTTGTCATGACCATGGATATCCATAAGATAATACAACTTGAACATATCATTTTACTTCTATACTATCCTCTTCTTTATACTATCTTCATAATTGAATAGGTGAAATGATTATCATAACATTGACATTTCAACATGCTGAGGGCATAACATCTAACTATCAGTACATCTAGACATATAGTGTATCTCTCCTAAGGAAAAACCACACCCATGCAAGCTCTGGTGCTAGCAGTGCCCTTTTAGGACTAATTTAGAGAGAAATAATGAATATCTTCTTGAGGTATAGGAATGAGAGTATGGGTAATAGATTAAGTAATGGACAATGAAATATGAATATGTATGTTGTATCTTACCGAACATATTGATGACATATTAGCAATTAATTTTTCAAATATCTATCACTTTTAAAAGTGCCATGCTTTGTTACAAAAGGTTCTTCAACTTTATTAGATCTTTAACATTTTCTATTTATTTACTGTCCTTTCTACTGGAGTGGATTTTCTCTCTTTATCTTTGGAACTTAGTAGTATGGAAATTAAATAAAAAAACATTTATAGCAGAAAAAAGACAGTTTTGAACAAGCATCATGAGCTGTATATTAAAATAAGCAAACAAAAAATTCTCCTCAGTTAAGTCAGTATACAAAATAAAATATTCGATTGTTTTCTAGTAATTGATTATAATGTCCCTGTTACAAAATAGTGTTGACAAATAGGCAAATCACATATTTGAGAACTCAGTCAATGAATAGAGTCAAGAAAAGGGGACACTTACCATATTCCAACTGTTCATTAACAGTTGGTGCTAGGGAAAGGAGGCTTTATTATGAATTTTTAAGTTTAGAACACATGGAGGATAATATGATACTTTGGAATTTCTAGCTGAACCATAACCTTTAGGTGTTTGTCTTTGTTTATTCTTGGCAAAATGCAATCCTAGTTTTAAGATAAAAGGCTGTAATGGGCTATTAAAATATCCTTGAACTTCAAAGAGTTCTTTGAGTGAGCATTTTCACAATTAAAATAGAAATGAATGAAACCATGTGGGTTTTGTAATATTTCCTTTAAGTTACATATACATTTAAAAATTCAGGAAAATGTACATGGAAAATTAATTTAAGTCTTTTATACAACTCCATACTAGTAGTCAATAATACCATAACATGTCTATACTTAGCTTAAAATTTGAGTATATCATAAGCAAAAAACACTTAACAGGCAGTAGATCAGAAAAGAAAACTAACTTTACGATAATATTAATCTTCAAAGTCACATAAAATTACTCATTGATTTTCTGACTATATATGACAATAAAATATAAAATTCTATTGTTATATCAAGTCTCTGCTTTCTGAGGGTTTATAATAATTTTCAGACATTGTTAGATGACTTTATTGCCCTAAAAATAAAATTAATATATAATAAAATATTTCGGAGATGCACAGTGTACCACAGAATCATTATGCATTTCAAGAGTATGTACATGGCTGAAGGAGAACCATCTCAAAATCTCTAATGAGAGGGCGGGACATGGTTGAGGAAATTCAGAGCTCTTTTATATCACATCTGGAAGTGAAATCAAAACTCCGTGAGACAATTTTCAAATGATGAGAAGATAGTGGCTTGGCAAGCTAAAGTTTGGCAAGACATTCTAAATACCTGATAATGCTAATCAAATCAACTCAGTGCACATTTATTGAGTCTTAGCTATTGCACTGCACGACTAGCAAATATTCCTTATAATGGTAAATACTGAGAACTCCATTTTCAAGAGGCTTCTTATGAAGCGTTAAACCTTGGAGAGGAAGCAAAAATTAATTGTATTTTTTCACTTAAATTATTCTAGGTTCTCTGAATTGAGATGAGATACACAAAATATCAAGAAGAAGAATAAAAAATATCAAAAACATGTTTTTTTTTTTTCTAAATTGTGATGCCAGAATGAATTTCATGCTTCTGTGACTTCAGTATGTATCAACTAAAATGTATCAACTAAAAAGAATTTTTCTTTTAAAATAAAAAATGGTTATATAAACTAAAACCTCCTATAAACTATAATATGTGTTAAGTGTCTTAGTCATCTCAGACTGCTACTTAAAAGGCATAGAATGGGTGGCTTAAACAACAGACAATTATTTCTCACACTTTTGGAAGTTGGGAAATCCAAGATCAAGGTTCCAGCTTATTTAATTCCTAGTGAGGGTCCTCTTCCTGGTTTGCAGAAGTCCTCCTTCTTGCTGTCTCCTCACATGACTAAGAGAGAGATCATTTTTCTTAAGGACACTAATCCCACTTGTGCAAGCTTTACCTTCATGTCCTAATTACCTCTCCAAGGTTCCACGTCTAAATACTATCACACTGGGAATTAGGTTCAACATACGAGTTTTAAGAGGACATAAACATTCAGTGCATCATTAGAAAAGGGGAAGAAACTATTATAGAGAAATCCACTGATTTTTAAGTAAATATTTAATGATTCATTTTAATACATATATATAATATTCATATAACCTTAGTTAATGACCTAAATTTCACGTTAGAAAAATAGTGTAGTTGGGGATGGGGAGGAGTGTGAGCTGAAAAAGAAGAATAAAAAGGTTAGACTAATTTAGCAGATATAAAAATATATTAGAATGCCTAAATAATCAAAACTATGCCAACAGACATGTGAATAAATAGAACAATGTAAGACACTGGAAACTCCAGAAATATACTAAGGTGATTGCAGTTATAATTGAATCTTGAATAACTGATACTGGGAAACCATGCAGCCAACTGTAAAAAGAATAAACTTAGATCCAAATGTTCTTCATGATACATATATACATATACACACACACATTTTTTTATGTGTGTATATATAATCATATATATATAATCATATATATATTCCTATATATAGAGAGAGAGAGAGCACAGATAAAGCTGTTTTAAATGATTCCTGATTTTTTTGATACTCTCTTTCCCATACTCCCATGGGTCATGAGACATAGTTCCGTTGTTGCTTGTCTATCATTACCCATAATGGTTTTTTCGGGGCCTTTTTCTACCTTGAGGAAATGGAAATGACTTGGCAGGGAATGCTCCGTGACTACTAATGAATCCTTTCCTCCTTAGCAATTTTGCCAGAAAATGATACTCATTTGAACAGCTTTCCATACTGAGATGTATGTACCATTCAAGTGCATTAGTGCTAATGATTAGAAAGAGCTAAATATTGTTATACTCATTAGCAGTATTACTAGTCCTTATGATAGAAATACCGTAATTACACACGTCTCTGCACAAATTTACTTAAAAATGATTTGTCAGGTAGATAAAAGGGATTTCTTTATGGTTATTCTATGAACTACTGGAACCATAAAGATTTACTTACAAAGAAGTTTAGAGTCCAAAAATAGTATATATCATATTTTCCTAATGTTTCTAATTGGAGTAGATGAGTGATTTAAAAAAAAAACAAAAGAAAGAAAGAAGCAAAACACCTGTTGGCATTGAGGAAGCCTATTGTTCTTGTTGGTTAAATGAAACAAAGCTTTATTCTATTAAGGTGCCCTGCTAGTCCTGAACACAATACTGCTTTGTATAAGGAGGTGAAAAAAAGAACCTAGGAACACACATTCCTTAAAGATATCTGAAGGGAGCCGGTGTTTCAGAATGATTTGAAAGATTTGGTTAAATGCTTGTGAATACCAGTAGTAGTTTAGAATTAGATGTAAAAATGTCTGTGATATTTATCTTTTAAAAGGTAAGCACACTTGAAATAAAAGACAATAAATCACATTACAATAATACACTGAAATGCAGCTAGTTACATCTTAGTCTGCCTCTTAAAATGACAGAGAGCGTTTGGGATAAAATCAAATAGAACACAGAAAATGAACATTGGTGACCTTTAGATAAAGGAGAAATAATTGAAATAGGATGTATTATTCCTTATTACTGCTAAGAATAGGACAAAAGGGAATGTTTTTATGTTTAAACAAAGAGGAACATAAGTAAAAATAAATGTGATTAACTGTAGTCACTATGTTGTACAATAGATCACTTGAACTTACTCCTGTTGCCTAATTAAAATTTTGTATCCTTTGACCAGTATCTCCCAAGATGCCCTGCACCTGGGCTTCGGTAACCACCATTCTACTCTCTGCTTCTATGAGTTCAACTTTTCAATATTCCATTTATAAGTGAGATCATGTGATATTTGTCTATCTGTGCCTGACTTCTTTCATTTAACATGATGTCCTCTGGGTTCATCCATAATGTCACAACTGACAGGATTTCCTTCCACCACAAAATAAATATATGAGTTAATGAATATGTTAATTAACTAGATCTAGTCATTCCACAAGTATATACACACACTTTAACCCATCATGTTTTACATGGTAAATATATAAATTTTTTATGTAAACATTGTTAAATTTAAAAAAGGAATGCAAAGAGTTTTGGAAAACCAACTTTGACTTTTTCCTCCATTGGGGTTTTAAAGCCAGCATATGTTTACATGGGTGAAAAGTTTATCTGGGCAGGCATGCAGCCACAGAGAAAGGACATGACACCAGGCTCATCATGAATATGGACAGGGCTTCACAAAATGAGAGTAGCTGGGAATGAAGCAAGCAGCTTATTTGAAGGGTATTCAAACAAATGTTTCTGGAATTCTGTACCTTTACATTCAACTCTTTTTGGAAGCTTATCTAAGTGAGCCATAATAAAGTCCAAGAGGCAGAAACAAGTTGAAACTCACAGAAGGCAAAAGAATATGGTGAGTGGGAAGGTTATGGTTAAATGGAATATCAGCAAAATTACTTTAATATCTCATCAAAACATCCGTGAGAGGAAAGCAGCCTCAAACAGAGAAACATGTAATCTGTGCTTGCACATGAGCATTAATGGATAAAATGATAGTCCAATCAGAAATTTAATGAGGAAATTATATATACATATATATAGTGTGTGTGTGTGTTTGTGTATATGTACATGTATGTATTTATGTGTGTATGTGTAGGTATCTGTGCATTATCACTGTCAAATCAGTGTTAGGTCCATAGTATGCATGCAATATGGATTAGACATATATAAGACATATATCTTACACGTCTTATAATTCAGACATATGTAAGACATATGTAGCAGGAAGCATTGAGATTTTCCCCATCCCCCAAGAAGTACACACTCTTTCAAGAGCCATGTTAGAAGAAATGCCTTGTCTAAATTGGACTCATGGCTGAGCCATTTTTTCCTTCCTAGGATAGAAAAGCAAAAATAAGGAGAGGATGAAAGGGGAAAGAAAGGGATGTTGGTAGAGGAAGACTAAAGAAAAATCCTTGGGGACAGGAATAGAATGAGAACAAGATGAATGTCACCTGCTTTAGAAAATAAAAGCTGTAATGAGTAAGACATGTTCAAGAATTTTTTCAGGAAGTTTTGCTTTGTGACTTGTGATGAAATATGGGGCCACCACCCCAGTATTACCAAGAATTATTCCAAGGAATCTACATTATTTTTCTATGTTATTTCCCCCCCCCTCAGATATGACCATGCATTGCTCAGGTAATCTCAGCTCTCTCTTCCTGTGCCCTAGTCATTTTCCTCTTCCTTTCATAACATGTCTGTCAACCTCAGATGACTCCTGGAAATAACGTGTAATTTCAGTTTCCTTAAGTCGTAGAAAATCAACCAAATTTGCTATACATATTTATTCCTGTTCCAGCTGAAGAAGCAATATACATCTCACACTAGTTAAAATACTTAAGAAAAAGGAGATAAATCATTATAAACAATAGAGTAAAACATTTTGAATAGCTAACTTAGAATTTAATGTTTAACCAAATGTTTGTTAGTCACTAAATTCTATATTACATAATCATGCAGTTCTGGAAAATAAAATCCTAAATACTTCTGGGGATTTGTTATTATTATTATTATTATTTTATTTATTTATTTATTTTTGAGATGGAGTCTTACTTTATTGCCCAGGCTGGAGTGCAGTGGTGCCATCTCAGCTCTCTGCAACCTTTGCCTCCCAGGTTCAAGTGATTCTCCTGCCTCAGCCTCCCGAGTAGCTGGGATTACAGGCACCAGTCACCACACCAGGCTAATTTTTGTATTTTTTGTAGAGGTGGATTTTCACCAGGTTGGTCAGGCTGGTCTCGATCTCCTGACCTCAGGCGATCCACCCACCTCAGCCTCCCAAAGTGCAGGGATTACAGGTGTGAGCCACTGCTCCTGGCAGAGGTTTTAAAATTTCTTAGCTGCCATTTCTGTTGCAAGTAGAATGGTTGCAATTTCATCTAGATTTTATAAGGTTTGGGAGAAATTTATAATAACATAGTAAGTACAAAAATACATTTATATAAGAAAAATGATATTTACATAGACGTACTAGCAAAATAATGAAATCAATAAGTCTTCAGATCTCCTAAATTTAAAATTTTATAGTGTTTATTGGATATTTGTTTAGATATAATTTCTCAATTTCAGTAGCATCTGAATGTTTTCATTGAAAATGAGAATAAACATATACTTCTGTATATAAGCAAAATATTAGAGTTATTTACAGTCCAGTAAGTTAATAATCTCAGTCACCTCTTTGATTTGAATTGATTCAGTCATTGTTAGTAGAAATCTTTACCTATATTTCTCTTTGTAAATTCCATTAATGTATTTTTTATGTACAAATTCCTTAGCAATCCACTACTTGTTCATATGACTTCATTTGGAGAAAAAATACTCTGGTATTACCTTAGAGTATAGACTTGAAAACCTAAAAACAAATTGTGTTTGGTAGGTAATAGTAATAAGGGAGTAATAATTTTGTAGGAATTGCATAGACTCATAGATGGATTCAATTTTCATAAGTCAATAACTGATCACTGAATAACTTAGGAGATACCAGTAGTATGATTCTATTCTGAATGATCACAATTTTTAAGAGTCCAAATCCCAAAGAGGTGCTGACATCTGAAACAAATAAAATCAATAAACATATAAAAGAGACTCACCTCAGTATCATCGTTCATTGAGAAGTGATTTTCTTGAATTCTGCATTCTTTCAGTAAACTATATTAACATTTGTTATGCCCACAAATTTCATGTGATTAAATATTAAAACCATATGTACATAAACCACGCAAGTAAGGAGTATCATTGCTAAAGCTAAGCAAAACACATCTACAGAAAATAGAGATGTTTACTCCCTGCAGTCTTTCTCTATCCTTATACTTCTCTATATTTCTACTATTAACCTGTGAAAAAGTTATAATAATTACTTGAAGTTGCTCCATTTCTTACATTTGATCTACTTTCTGATAAATTTGTGTAGCAGTTAGAATGCTTACAGCTGCATATAACAGACTAGACAGCTAAAAGTGGCTGAAAGTTATAGACATACCATCTCATGTAATACAAAATCGAAATGTAAGGCATTTTTAACTTGTCCCAGTATGGTCCAATATGATTGCTACAGTCCTACCGTCAAAAGCCTCCTATGGAGTGAGAAATATTCTCCTTCTGTGTTCTTCCTTTCTGTTAGAAAAAATAAAAGTAAAAAAAATAAAATAAAATAAAAGGGAGTCTCAGATACTCAGCTATCCTGTTAGGTTCTATTTGTACCAGTTTCTGTGCTCATGTGTAAGCTGCAGTGTTTTCTGGGAAAGAAAGTAGCTGATATTTTCATCTATTACAGTGTGAGATAGTCTCTGATAGAAAAAAATAAAATTGATAGGAATAAAATCGCAGGGTTGGCAGATCAGCTACGTACAAGAGTGCCTATTTTCTCAGAGCCTCACCAACATTGTGGATTGTCAAACTTTGAAATTTTCCATTTCTGATAGATGAAAAATGGTACCACAATATGGTTTTAATTTGCAGGAATTTTTGTAATAAAGAGGTTGAACAAACATATTATTTCAATGATCTTCAAATAAGAGAATACTTCTCTAATTTTCATTGGTTTTATATGAGAGCTATTATATAATAACCTCTAATTTTTACAAATGTGATTGAATAGGTGATACATCTACATGTTTGAATATGCAAAATATATAGGTAGGTATGTAGTAAAATTTTCACATGAGAAACTTTTCCATTTTAGCATCTAAAACATTTATTCAGACTTTTTACATAGCTTCATACTGTTACATTTTATTGATATGCCATATTCTATTTCATTAGTCCTTCATTAATGGATATGGAATTGCTCCCTGTTGTATGCTATTATAAACAATGCTGTATTATAAAGCAGCAAACATATTCATTTCACACTCATGCAAATAAACTTCTAGAATGAAATGCTAGGTAAAATTATTATGCATTTGTAATTGTAATTGTCCAAGGTGTTTGTAAAGTCCTATTACACTTCCACCAGAAATATCTGAGAACACCTATCTCCCCATAGATTCATTAGCAAAATGTGTTGCTAAATATTGGCATTAGAATATAATTTATATAATAAGGCTGGGTGAATTTTCATAAGTTATTTTCCATGATTAGTCTCTGGCTATATTTTGCGAAGTGGGGGTTGAACGTCTTTATTCTTATTGATTTTCAGGAGCTTTCATGCTAATTCTTATCGATTTTTAGGAGCTCCTGGAATACCTTAAGGAGATTGGTCCTTTCATGTGCTACACAGTGCAAATGCTTTTTCTCAGTGTTTTGTATCTTTGTATCAAATATAATAGTATATTTACAATAATTATAATTTGTATATAGTAAAATTAATCTATTTTGCATTATGGCCTTATTTATGGTGCTTTTTGCTATTCATGTTGCTTCTTATGTAAAAAAAATTAAAAGCTGGATTTAATTTACTATTGATTCCCCATTCTATCTGAAAGCAAAAACTTAATCCCTTCAGCCTAGCTCAGTTAAACTAGGATATCTTGATCAATTCAGGCATTTTCTTCCTCAAATTTCTAGCTTTAAGTCTAACTTCTAGGAGGCTAACACACTGCCCATCTTTGTGGCCATATCTTCGAATGGCATCTAGTAGAAAGCACATCCATGCACAAGTGACTCAACCCTGTGATCCCAGCACCTTGGGAGGCCAAAGCAAAAGGATTGGTTGAGGCCAAGAGTTAAAGACCAGCTTGAGAAACATATTAAGACCCCATCTCGCCAAAATAAATAAATAAATACGTAATTAGCCAGGTGTAGTGGCCTGTAATCCTAGCTACTCAGGAAGCTGAGATGGGAGGATCGCTTGCGTCCAGGTGATAGAGCCTGCAGTGAGCTATGACTGTGCCACTGCACTCCAGCTTGAGTGACAGACCAGGACTTTGTCTCAAAAAAAAAAAAAAAAAAAAAAAAAAAAAGAAAAAAAAAAATAGGAAAACACAATTTTCCACCTGGTCTTTGCTACCTGTCTACATTTAGGTATGCTGAATCATCCACATTTCTCTGGCATCTGGTTACTGGGCCATGTAGTTCTCTTGCATCTTCTTCTTTAGATCTACTAGTTTACTTTTAGCTGTTCTTCTTGTTGATGGTTTAAGTTTATATGTAATTATACTTGATTAATATTTTCTATTGGGGTAATTAATTTTGGTTCATAAACAAGTCTTTCAATTTTAATGATTATATATTTTTCATCTTATCTTCTAGCCTTATGATGATTTCATTTTTTAAGCATAGTTAATTTTGAATTTATATCATGAGACATTGGAAATTCCTTCAGGTGGCCTTGAACCAATCCAGTTCTCCCTCTTCTCTCCTGTTCTCAAGAATAATTGTAGAATGTTCTGGAACTACAACATACTAAGATAGAACCTCAATGGAATACCTCATGCTCTGTTCCAGCCTCCCTCTAGAAAAGGATTTATTACAAGGCTTTTCCCTCATGGTTCATGTGACACCAGTGCATAAAGCTCAGGATTGACTGCCTTTTGGGATCTCTCAGCTGCAGTTAGTGTGGAGACCATGAAAGTAAGATTCCATCCCCCTTGGGCAGCTTTTCTGGGTCTTGGGGGAGTTCAGTTGCAATGAATCTTAAGCTTCTGTTGCCCCTTCCTTACTATCTGTAAGCGATGAATCTGCTCATGTAGTTTGTGGTGTGGGTAGATATTCTATCTCATTAAACTCAGACAAATTGGTAACTAGTGCACAGTGAACCTGCTCTAAATGAAGTATGAAGAGTCATTCACACTTACATTGCCTCATTATATATATGTATATTTCACTGGTGTTTAGATTTCCCTGACCCTGCTACATGCTTCCTCATTATTCTGTAGATGTATTCCAGCTGAGGATAGAAAATAATTGTTGTCATGTGATCCTTCCATCTATTCATCCACAAAAAGCATTCCATCCTGAAAAGTTTTAAAATTATAACATTTTTAATTTATTAATTATAATTACTTTTAGTAATATTACTTTTTATTAATAATAATTATTACTTTTAAAATTATAACAGTCACAGCCACAGAATTATATTTTATATCCTCTTTGAAGCCACCTAAAAAACTTTGTTGAATAATATTCTGACATTGGACTTAGAAAATGTAAGTCTCTTATTGCCTGCCTGCCTTCCTGCCTGTCTCTTTCTCCTTCTTCTTCTACATCTCTTTCTTTCCTTTTGCCTTCCTTTCTTTTTTCTTCCCTCCCATGAAATATATATTGATCAATAACACATGTTTCTAATTTGGTTATATGAGAGCATGCAACTCATTAGCATGCTATACTATAACTAAATACATATTTAATTAAATAAACATTATTGAGCACCTATAATATGCAAGGCATTTAGCACTTTTAAGCTACACTTGACACACTCTTGTGTAAGACAAAAGTCTTGAAATTTTGAAATCCAGAGATAGAAACACCTGAAATCAAGAATGAAAGGCAGCCAAAGCACACTACTTGTCAGCAAAAAATAAATAAATAAATAAATTTTGATTATACAGACCTTCAGCTTTCCATGGCTTCCACTTGGTTCAGCATCCTGGACCCTTACTTTGAATATCTGTGTGCCTGTAGTTATGTAATAATATCTGACTCATTTTGATCATTTGACTTCCGTCTTTGACCCATATATGTGATGTGGCACTTGTCCCAGCCCCTCCTGATTTTGTTACTTGGTATTAGCCACCAGATTCACCTTACACCTGTGTTCATTTGCTCTTAAGATTCTGTTTCTAGTGCTATGACATTCTGTCTGCCCTTACAGCTCTTCCCTCAGGCCCCGGTTAAGAATTAACATCTTATTTGGAACTTCTCATTCCACACGTTCCGAACAGTCTTGGTAAATGGTTTCCTATTGTTTCCAGTGCTGAAACTACGGACAATTCTCTAGTACTGGGTTGATTTTGAAGATGTGGGATCTCTACATTTTAAAACTAAGCTCACAGAGTTCACAATGTTCTATCTTAGTATTAATAGAAACAAGGAAACTTTTAAAATCTAAAAGAATGAAAAGTTGATGCTTTACCTGAATTTCACCTCCTGGCAATTCAACCTACTCTTGCAAATACAGTGTATAACTCCCATCACATTCTTCTTGTTTACAGCAAGAGTTAATTTTTTAAATCTCTCTTAGCTTAGGAACTGAAGTGTCTTTGTTTGAATAATTTAAGTTGGGTCATAATGTTATCCTTCTTGCTGATCTGTTCTTGAGCTGTTATCTTCTTTTCTTTACCAATTCAATCGCCTCCCTATGGAAACTCCCTTTTTTCCAAAACTGAAGATACCCACATTTATTCCAGAAACACATTGTTATCATTGTTTCTATTCAAGACAGATAGTTTACCCAGCAACTAAAGTTACATGTGAAATCTTAAGTCCATGGGCATGATAAAAACCATAGTCACATCCTAACATATTCAATTTTCAAGACATCAAGTACTAAAGGTTATTGAACAAACAAGCCGTAATATAAAATGATTCAAAGCAGATTTTATAATTCAGTATAACACAATATGTTTAAAAATAAAGCAGAATTATCAATAGAAAAACAATAGGTTAGACTGGGAACATGAGATGATGAATGACTACAGTTTCTGGACTGCTAAATAAAAAAAAATGCTTCCACTATATATTTTTCTGCCAAAAGAGAGTCTATACGTATTTGTTGAATGTTACATTATTTTCTCCAACTGGTTTTGGGTATTATTTTTATATCTTGTTATATAAAGATATTTTAAGAACATAGCAAAATAATATTATAATCCTGTAGTTTCTACTTTGAGATATATTCACTCCTCTCTATGCTCTTACCAACCTTATTTAAATTCCCATCATTTCTCTCCTGGATAATACAATAGCCTCCTTCCTGACTGCCAACTTATCTCTATTTGTACCTCTATTACAACAGAGCAACCAGCGTGATCCTTTTAAATCTTATGTAAGTCCATATCATCTTTACCCAAAACTTCCAAAGTCTCCCCAATTTCACTCAGTATGAAAATAAACACGTTTAAATAACCTATAATATCTCATATGATCTCTAGAAAAAAATATTAAAAGGAAAAATGAAGATTTGAGATGCTAGAATGGAAAGCAAATAAACTGAAAATTATGCATATAAATAAATGAAACATTATCTGTATATAATGTGTCTAATATGAAGACTTGAACATAAGGACAGAAATAAAATCATGGCAACATTATAGTGTACATGTAAGAAAGAGATGATCAGAATTAAAGTTATTAAACCCCTACTATTTTGAGTGGGAGAATTTAATATACTGATTAAACTATACCGTCATTATAGAAAAAACCTTCTATTAGAGCCTTACATTATCGTACCAAAAATTCATTTTAGGGGAATTAAAGTGTTATGTGTGAAAGGAAAAACTAGAAAAAAATGTATATGAACGTGTAAGAAGGTATCCTCATGGCCTTTTGTATAGAATATACTTTTACAAATAAAACAGAAAAATGTGAGCCGTATAAAAAAGGATAAACTACACACCTGAATTAGTAACTTCTAATTGTTATGATTTTCAAAAAACACCATAAAACAGTGAAAAGACAAGCCAGAAACTAGAAAATAGATGACTGTTCAGAAAAAAAAAAAAAAAAAAAAAAAATCAATCACTAGAGAACAGTACAAAATTGATGAACAGCCAGAATGTTGATAGTGGGGAGGTTGTGCATGTGTGCAGGAACTGGGAAATCTCTCACCTTCTGCTCAGTTTTACTGTGAAACTATAAATATTCTAAAAAACAAAGGCTCACATTTTAAAAAATTCATGAATAAGCATTTCAATGAGGAAGAAACAATAAAACTCTTAAATATAGGAAAATTACTCACCCATGATAATGGTCAGAGATTTATAAATTGAGACTGCAATGAGTCACTGGTTCCTTTTATTCCCAGGAAATTGGCAAACATTAAGATACCTAATGTTCCCAACTGCTGGTGTTCATGTACATGAATGGAACTGTTCTACACAACTTGTAGGAATGTTTACATACAGCCATTTTGAAGGATAATTTGCCATTGCCTTATAGAAATGAGCATGTGCAATCTTCACAAACCAGTGATTCTACTCTTGAACAGAAGTGCCAAGATACAGGTACTTAGGTGTTGTAATAGCTAAGGCAGGAAACAACTCACATGTCCTCCAAGAAGACAATACACAAACAAATTGTAGGATAGAAATGATGGAATATTATACAGCCATTATTGAAATTATGAGTGAAATTAAATAAACTATAGCTATTTGTAACAGCATAGAATAATATTAGAAGTATATTTGTGGAAAGATATGAATTATAAGCAATAAGATAACATTTTTTTTGAACTCAAAACCAAACAAAATCTAACTCTCTCTCTCTCTCCATATATATATATAGATACATATATCTCCATATATATATATATTCTATCCCACAATTTTTTTATGT
>NW_016814795.1:677653-697790 GCF_001698545.2 Rhinopithecus bieti | reverse complement strand
AAAAAAAAAAAAAAAAAAAAAAAAAAAAATCAATCACTAGAGAACAGTACAAAATTGATGAACAGCCAGAATGTTGATAGTGGGGAGGTTGTGCATGTGTGCAGGAACTGGGAAATCTCTCACCTTCTGCTCAGTTTTACTGTGAAACTATAAATATTCTAAAAAACAAAGGCTCACATTTTAAAAAATTCATGAATAAGCATTTCAATGAGGAAGAAACAATAAAACTCTTAAATATAGGAAAATTACTCACCCATGATAATGGTCAGAGATTTATAAATTGAGACTGCAATGAGTCACTGGTTCCTTTTATTCCCAGGAAATTGGCAAACATTAAGATACCTAATGTTCCCAACTGCTGGTGTTCATGTACATGAATGGAACTGTTCTACACAACTTGTAGGAATGTTTACATACAGCCATTTTGAAGGATAATTTGCCATTGCCTTATAGAAATGAGCATGTGCAATCTTCACAAACCAGTGATTCTACTCTTGAACAGAAGTGCCAAGATACAGGTACTTAGGTGTTGTAATAGCTAAGGCAGGAAACAACTCACATGTCCTCCAAGAAGACAATACACAAACAAATTGTAGGATAGAAATGATGGAATATTATACAGCCATTATTGAAATTATGAGTGAAATTAAATAAACTATAGCTATTTGTAACAGCATAGAATAATATTAGAAGTATATTTGTGGAAAGATATGAATTATAAGCAATAAGATAACATTTTTTTTGAACTCAAAACCAAACAAAATCTAACTCTCTCTCTCTCTCCATATATATATATAGATACATATATCTCCATATATATATATATTCTATCCCACAATTTTTTTATGTATTGTCTTCTTGGAAAACATGTGAGTTGTTTCCTGCCTTAGCTATTACAACACCTACATACCTGTATCTTGGCACATCTATTCAAGAGTAGAATCACTTGGTTGTGAATAATGCACATGCTCATTTCTATAACGTAATGGCAAATATATGGTGTGTATACATAAATAAAGTAATAGAATCATTTAATAATAATTTTAAAAGGAAGAAAAAAATGATCAGTGGTGAGAAAATGGCATGGAAGAGGGAAGTTTACACAGGCAGTTTTAAAAGATTGGCAATATTCTAGGTCCAAAGTTCAGTGGTGACAATAAAATGTGTACATTTTATTATTCTGCTTCCTAACTCTTATGAATATTACATTTGTATCAAATGATTGTTATATTTGTATTAAAAAGTAACTAAACTTGATTCAAAGTTGAGATGAATTAGTTTCCACCAAAGTATGTGCTCTTTTTGTTGTTGTTTTTACGAAGCCAGCAGAGAAAAAAAATCAATCAATCAATTTTGAGAAATAGCTGTAAACAATGAGTCCACATTTCCTTGGAACTCTAGTAAACGTCCTTCTTACACACAGAGGGAAAAGGTGACTCTCCTACCCCGGACCCTCAATTACTCGTTGTTAACATTCCATTTCATGGCAAGCCACTGCAGGCCAGTCTGGGAAAACAATTTTGCAACCACAAAGGAATTAAGAGTTATAAAAAAATGCATCAGTGATTTCTCCATAAGCCACCTGACCAGAGGTGTAGAGAAAGTAGGTACAACAGGCTGAGCAAACCTCCTCCTCATCTGTGGGTGTGTATTGTTTAGGCTGAGAATAGAAATTAGGAATATATAACAGGATGCAGAGCTACGATATTTATATAATTTGGTAATTCTTTCTTCTCAACAGAACCAGTGCTGGGTATAGAAGAAAGTGTTTTATAGCAAGTTCAATAAACTTAGTTTGACCTTATGACCATCTAAATGTAACAGGTTCTCTTAAACAAAAAAGAAACTCATTGATAAAGACCTGTTACAGTAGAAGTTTGTCATATTATAGATACTGTATGTAAAATTAGGTAAATTCAACTTGCCATGACAGACATAAATACACATACTTGAGAAATCAGCTAAGCATGGAAACAACAACAGCTAGCAATAGTTCTGGCTAAACTTTAAAAATAAATGAAAACCAAGCGTTAATCTTAAATATTGTATAATTCCCCATTATGTTTAATCTGAAGAAATGCCACTCATTTTCTATAAATGTCTTAATTTTTTTCACAGCTATTAGATTCATGCCTTGAACAGGAATCTTGCTTGCTTCCTCTTTACAGAATCAGGCATAAATGGTCATTCATTGTATGTTTCGACATCACAACTACAGACACACTAACCCTTGAAGCAGCTCAGCCTCCTGAGTCTGATCGCCTCGCTTTTGTTCTTTTTGCCTTCTTCCCAGTACTCTTCTTTCCAAAAGCACATCACAGCCTTCATGCACTTAGGGACACTACACAGCACTTCGAGACTACTCTCAAGGGCCATTTTAAACAGCAAAATCACCAAGAAAAAGCACAAAAGTGTGGAAAATGTCACAGTAACTGGAAAAAGACTCTGTCGTGTGAGAGCTGAAACAAGGCGGAGCATCGCTTTGTTACTCTCAGCTGAGAACTGGGCAACTCTTACAGGGCAATTCAAATCTTCTCCTGCTCTGCACATGTCCACAAATGACCACAAAAGCTCCTCGACTATTGATTTTAAGGTTACAAATAAGTTTTAACGAATAAGGAAAGTCAAAAATACCAAGTCCATGAATGAGGATTGACTGAATTTGTCCTATTTCCACTGCTTAGAGTGGAACAAATCAATCCTTATCCTCATTTGTGTACTATATTAGCCCCTTTCAATTTAAAGATAAAATTAATAGCTAATGCTTATTGCACATTTGATACTTGCCAGACCTCTTTTCCTGGGACTTGACTTGTATGTATTCATTCAGTCCTGACAACAGTTACATAAAATAGAAATATGGTCATCATCTCTGTTTTAACAAAGAAGCAAACAAACACAGAGGGGTTCCAGCGTTCACTCAAGTTGCATAGACAGTTAATAGGTTAGCGGGGAGAAATCCTGGGCATCTCCCCAAAACTTGTTCAGTAAAAGCACTGTACTCTACAGCTCATGCCACTGCCTCCACTACCTCCACCGCCAAAGTTTCCTCAACATCCGTGGTGACTTGGTCTCAAGTCTACCATGTTTTGATAGTTAGGTTTCATCTCAATTAAGCTAAAACTGCAGAAAATACTGCATTTATACAACATGGTTTTAGCTCCTTGAAGGACTTCTTTACACAGAGTATCTTGTCCCAAGCTTATTCTGTGAGACATCATACTCATGATATGGAACTTCTTATTTTATTTATCAGAGGATGTTATTGAGGACATTGTTTCTACATTACTCAGTGTTCCCAATATAAAGAGCCATGTGAATAATTGCTTTCAGGCCTAGGGCCAGAACACAGAGCCTCAGTAATTTGCGTGCATTTCATTTTATTTTTAAGACAGCATGAGTCAGGTTCATAATCATGTTTTCTAAGTGGATGCCAGGAAACTCTAAAATAAGACCATGTATCCACAACACTATATGGAGTTGTTCAAACTTACATTACTACATAAGCATTGCACAGTTTTTTTTTTCTCTTGCTCTTGATTCTTCATTCTAACTGAATTTCTACCTCTTACATGTATCTGTGTAAGCTACCTCAAAACAATTTTAGGACAAAACAGAAGAAAGGTATATAAATAATACAGAAATTGATTTCATTCGGAGTCACTTTGTTTCCCTGTCACTGTTTTCTAATTAATTCTAATTTGTACACAGAACTTTAGAAGGGATATCTAAAGCTGAATGTGACATTGCAGATGTGCTTTAACCAACTCACCTTGACTATTCTCATTTGCTTTGGTCAATGTTGGTTACAATATGAAATTTGAGTGTAAGTTTACTTAATTTACTGTGTTGTAGGAGCCTCATATTTTATAAAATTTATACTGATATTTTGGGTAAATTCCTAATGAGGCTTGTATATGTGCTTTGGTGAAACCTTATTTTAACATCACATTCATTTGTTTCTACAAAGAGCAAAGTTATATTCAAGCTCTAAAATTAATTTTTTGAAGCATATGCATATAAATCTAAACAAGGCCAAAATGGCACATTTCTTAAGAGTGAGTAGATGAACACGTGTGGATGGGAGTGGAGTTGCACCTGCCTGGACTAGGCGCCAATGTAAGCAAGGACGCTGCTTTATATTTGTTAGGTCAGCCTGGCAGCACCATCACATCAACAAATTCCAGCAATTCCTACAGTTCATGATTGAAGAAGCTGTTATTTTTATTCCTATTTTCTTCTAGAAATGGAATGAAATGAATTACAGTAGGTTATGGCTAAGCATCAAGAATTTTTAAAAGTTAAACAGGAATTGAATGTAATAAGGTTGAGAAGGTGAAATTCTCTATGAACTTGTACATATTAGAATTTTAAAAATAATCCTTAAAACTGTCATAAAGGAACAAGAGGTGAGAATAGACTGCTATTTGTCTCATGTGGGGAATAAGTTAAGCAAGTTGTAAAGTAAAACATGATTCAGTTTCAACAGACATTAATTTTATTTTTTTAAGGGTAATTTACAGTCCAGGCAATCTGATCCACACATTGAGACTTATAAAGGGCTTTACATTTATTTAAGTCAAGAGAAACGGTTTCTATTTATCTATTTATCTATTCTCCAGTGAGGAATATTCTACATTTTGTTTCATAGAATTGTGAATCTGATGTGAATATAATTAAAAAGTAGGTCATGGATTGAATTTTTAACTTTACAAAGTGGATGTTGCAGGAGAGTTAGAAAACGAGAGATAAATAGAGAGATAGATATGTGTAATATACATAAACACACACACACACACTGGGGTCATGTAATTGAGACTAATAAATTATTAATATAACAAGCGGAATTCTCATTTTTGCAGATGCCCATAGAGTAGGTCTTACAAAAGATTTAAAATGATATAAAATATCTCTACTATATTTTTCCCAGAATTAGCTGGGAAAATATGCTGAATTTTGACATAGTAATTTTAAGTGTTTTCCCAACAGAATACTGGATTTTGAGCATTCAATTTTAGCGGGAAATAGTAATCGAAAACTAAACTTGATTTAAAGTCATAATAAAAATACATTTTAATAAATTGTATGTATATATTACTGTGTCTACTCTGTACAATGAATCTTTATAAACTGTTATTAAGGATTTTTTTTTATTTTGGTAAAAGATACACATTGTGCCATTCAATAGTCCTGGCATTTGTAAATGTGCCCATACTAACAAGTTATTAATGCTAGCACACAAGAAAAAGCATTTCCCTGAGTTAATTATGTTAATGAATGAAATGACAGAATCTTCCTTAGGTTTTTGTCATATTTTTTTCTTTTAGGTGGTCAACAGACTTTAAGTTTTGAAGGCAATGGAGGTATTTTTTGACATATGGCATTTATCTTGGCATGAATCCCTTAAAATAAAATTTATCATACTCAAGCCATGAAAAACCAGGAAACAACTCCTTCTAAGTAATAGTAATAAGTTTATTAGCAAAATAATGAAAAACATAAATTTCACTACCAACATTTTTGTTGGAGAAAATATGTTTATCTATAATCTATACACAGTATAAAGTCATCAAAATAAAGAAACTTGGTCTCTCTGCAACTATTGAGGGACATTATCTGTCTCATTGAATGTATCTACAGTTCCAAAAGTCAGCAGTAAAGCACTTTTACATGTAGGTGACATTTTAATATAGTGCAAAGAACTGTATGTTAGGAAAACAATTATCATGGGGCTTTAAGCCACCAAAACTTACATTTTATAATCATTATGTAAAGATGATGGTATTTTTTTAAGTTGTGACATAAAATATTGATTTTAGGGATTAAATATTAAGAATAAAACAATTCACACAAAAAAATGCAAAATATTTATCTTTGGTTTAATATCAGGAGGCATAAAAAGCTAATAGTAATATCCATTCAATACCTACTGAACACTTACAATGTGCCAGGCACTACTTTAGACAAACATAATATACCAGTAAATGGAGAATGCAAGAATCTTGTTTGCTTTCTCTTCATCCTGACTGGTCTATATTATTTCTTCTTTTCTATCCTACTTTCTTTTGGATGTACTGAAAACTATTATCAATTAATTTTTCCTAATAGTGATTTAATCTTTATTATTTTAGTGGTCCGTCTAGGCATGTGCTACCCAATACTTAGCTACTAACTATAGGTGTATATTACATTTAAATTAATTAAAATGAAATAGAATTTAAAATTCAGTTCCTCAGTCTCACTAGCCGCATTTAGTAGAGTTATTAGGATTTTATAATAGACTGGGTGAGGGATGAAGAGAAAGAGTACTACTAATTCTAAATCCTATGGTCTGAGCATTGTCAAGAGTGGATTTGCTATCAGTTGAGATGGAAAAGTCTGTGAATGGAGATCAGTAATTCATTTGGAACACATTAAAGATAACGATTTGACAACTAAGTGAAACTGTCAAGGGGGCATTTGGCTGTACAATCTGGTGTTCAGGGAAAAGTTTTTGGTTGAGGATTCTAATTTAGAAGTTAGCAGTATAGAAGTGATATTAAAACCTGGATGAGGTCAACAAAACAACAATACATAGAGAAGAGAAAGGGACTTTCGATATTCCAAAACAAAGAAGGCTGGCAGAAACTGAGGAAAGCATATAGGAGAGTTACGTCCTGGAAGCCCAGAGACGTTTGGCTGTGTCTCCACCCAAATCTCATCTTGAATTGTAGCTCACATAATTCCCACATACTGTGGGAGGGACTCGGTAGGAAATAATTGAATCATGGGAGTGGTTTCCCCTGCACTGTTCTCGTGGTAGTGAATAAGTTTCGTGAGATCTCATGGCTTGACAAAGGGTTTCCCCTTTCACTTGGTTCTCATTGTCTCTTGTCTGCCACCATGTAAGACACGGCTTTTGCCTTCCACCGTGGTTGTGAGGCCTCCCAGCCACAGGGAACTGTGAGTTTATTAAACCTCTTTTACTTTATAAGTTACTCAGTCTTGGGTATGTCTTTATCAGCAGTGCGAATACTGACTAATACACCCAGTAACAAGGGTGTATCAAAGGAGGAAATGTGATCAACAATATTAAATGCTTTGATAAGAAAATTGGGGTGAGAACCAGAAATTAATCATTAGATTTTATCAACCTGGAGGTGAAATTGACAGAAGCAGATTGTGAGGAAGGCAGGAATGAAAGCTTGATTAGCATGTGTTTAAGAATGAACTGGAGAGGCGTATTTGAAATAGGGCTTCCAAATGACTTTTGGAATTCCAAGTGACTTTAGGAATTTTTTTTTTTGTTATAAATGGAGTGGTAGCTCCTGAAGGTTGGGTCAAAAGAAGATGTTTTAAATTGGGAAACAATAGTTTGTTTATATGATAATGGGAATGATCTGATAAAAAGAAAACGTTGGTAGTGTAAAGAGGAAAGAGAATAAATCATAGAGAGAGGTTCTTGCTTAGATGAAGGAAAAAAAATCTATGCTCCCATAAACTGATGGATTAGTCAGGCCTATGAAATGTTCTTTCCCAGTAACGGATAGAATCAGAGACCATGCACCAACAAATAGGTGCTGGAAGTGTCTACATAAAATGGAAAGAATCCGTGGAAGTTCTCTCCTAAATGCTTGCTTTTCTCAGTGAGATCGGTCATTGAGAGTGACTATAGGGAAGAGATATAGCGGGTTAGGGGCAAAAGATGAAAGTAAGGGATAGACAGTCTGTGATGCATAGCATCCCTGCCTCGCAATACTGAGAGGACATCAAGTGAGATAAGACCACATTCTTGTGTGATCTTTTTCCTGCTTTCATCTGCGCAGATGCAGCTGTGGAATAGGACAAAGTAGCATTTAACCACGGTTGTGACTTTCCCAAGCTCGCATGCCAAAGAATTATATGTAAGGAAATTAATACTATATACAAGAAAGTATTTAAGCTGGGTAGAAAGCGGACAGACAATCCGAGGGAGTGAAGGACGTTGTAAAGAGAGTTAGATCTAGAATAGTAGTCCTCAATGTATGGTCATGAGGTTCTCAGTGATCCTTTCAGGAAATCCAGAAGATCAAAGTTTTCATAATACTGCTAAGATATTATTTGCCTTTGTCACTCTTATTGCTGATGACTTTGCAGTGGAGTTTTACAGCTCATAGTAGGTGATATCACAACAGATTTAATGCAAAAGAAAATATGAGAATCCAGCTGCCATCTTTTAAACCAGACATTAAGGAGACTTGCAAAATGTAAAACAATGCTAATACTGTTTTCTCTAAATTTGCTTTTGCTTTGGAAAATATAACAATCTCCTGAATATAAAATTTTATGTTAAAATGGGTTGTTCCTGTTAACATAGAACTAATCTATTTTTGCTATTTTAATTAACATATAAATTATTTTTAATTTTCACTTTAAATTGATAATACAACAAATAACAAAGTTGTTACTCACATAAATAAAAGCTTTTAAGCATCCTCAGTAATTTTAGGAGTGTAGAGTTTATGAGACTGAAAAGTTTGAGAACTGATAAATTAGAGGAAATGATAAAGTCAAAACTTTTTTGAAGTCATTGTAAAAGAAAGTGAGCTTAAAGATAGGAAGTGATAATAAGAGTACAATGCAGAGAATTGAGATAGGAAAGCAGTTAAAATTATTGAATGCAAGGTCTACAGCAGTGCTATTCTATAAAATTCCCTGTTGTAATAGAAATGCTCTGTATCTGTGCTGTCCAATATAATAGTTACTAGCCACAAAGGGCTAATGAGCATTTGAAATGTGGCTAGTGCAACTGAGAAACACAATTCTAAGTTTATTAATTTTTTGCATTTACATTAAGAATAAATAGTCACATGTGTTTACCACATTAAACACTTCAGCACCGCTGTAAGTGTGTCTGAAAGAGATATGAGGACAAGATTAGCAGAGAAGAAGTATTCAGTAAACTGAGAGGCCAGATTATTGAAAGCATCTATGAATACATTTTGTACATTGGAATCATCAATAATTATTATATTAATCATCAGAACAAGTTAATATTTATTGAGCACTGTATTAATCCATTTTCACACTGCTATAAATACCCAAGACTGAGTAATTTATAAAGAAAAGAGGTTTAATTGACTCACCATTCTGCATGACTGGGGAGGCCTCAGGAAACTTAACAATCATGGCAGAAGAGGAAGCAGGCACCTCTTACATGACTGCAGGCAGGAGAAGTGAAGTGCGAGCACAGAAAAAACTGCCACTTTTAACACAATCGGGTTGGGTGTGGTGGCTGGTGACTGTAATCCCAGAACTTTGGGAGGCCTAGACAGGCAGATCTCCTGAGGTCAGGAGTTGGAGACCAGCCTGGCTAAATGGTGAAACCCCGTCTCTACTAAAAATACAAAAATTAGCTGGGCGTGGTGGCAGACGCCTGTAATCCCAGCTACTTGGGAGGCTGAGGCAGGAGAATTGCTTGAATTCTGGAGGCGTAGGTTGCAGTGAGCTGAGATTGCGCTGTTGCACTCCAGCCTGGGCGACAGAACGAGACTCCGTCTCAAAAAAAAAAAAAAAAAAAAATCAGATCATGTGAGACTCACTCACTATCATGAGAACAGCATCAGGGAAATCATAATCCAGTCACCTCCCATCAGCTTCCTCCCTTGACAATTGGGGACTACAATTCAAGATGAGATTTTGTAGGGACACAGAGCCAAACCATATCAAACACCTAACATGTACCAGGCTAATACTTTCGTTTGTATTTGCTCTTCAGAATGACTCACATACTATTATTGGCTCCATTTTACAGATAAGAAAACAGAGGCAAATGGTCATCAGGTAATACGTTTTACAAGGTAACACATGGTTGAGGCAGATTTAAGCCCAGGTATTCTGACTTCAGAATCCACTCTTTCAGACAGTGCATTATACTGCCTTTCTTATTTGAGGTTGCTAATCTTTTAAAGTTATTCTTTAAATGTTGCAGGTAGCTGAAACAATACGAGGTGCACACTATGCTAACTGATGCTACAGGAATCCTATTAAAAGGGATTGTGATGCAAGTCAAGCAAAACTCCACCAATGGAAAATATATCATACAAATAACTTAGAGGTGTGCCCTGGCAAATGTTCAATGCATTTTTGTACCTTATCCCTAGGAAGTTTATTGATGACAAAAATTCAGTTTCTAAAAGGGGTGCCAAGCTTACTGAATTTACATTTTCAAACTGAGCTAATTAGTCCCCAGCTATTTCAGTGGTGTTGACAACTATAAACACTGAACAAATTATTTGTGATAACATGGAAACACTGAGTAGACTTTCTTTCTGAGGTACATTTATGTATCTGCATGACAAAGGTGAGATTGCTTTATGAGGACATAAGACTATGCCACATCAGCTTTACAAAATCCTTATCCCTACGGATGATGGTAGATTTAGAAAAATGTTTTGCTTATAAACACATTTGAGTTAATAATAAAATACAACCTTTAAACATCTCTAGTAACAGAATAAGAATGATATCACATTTAAAAGAAGACTTCAATTGCTTTTTATTAAACATTTTGTTACACTAAGAAAAAAGTAGTCATGTGAATTACCTTGTAGTTAATATTTATTTATTCAACTTCTATTCCTATTTTGTATTAAGCACTTAATATCTAAAGCTAGTTGCTGAATCAGAGAAGAAGAGTTGGAGGAAGAGTACCAGCACAAAACACAGACAATACTACAGGAATTAGGCTCCACCAAATTTAAAAATCATGTAGCTAGAAATCATTACTGAAAATGATAGTCCTAATATTTAAAAGGTCTTCTTGAAAGTTAGGGTCAGGGAACTGAAGCTAATGCATATGAAATCTATGAATATATGTTGAGTTTTGTAGTGTCCTGGGCACCATCCTAGTTAATGGAGATCCGGAGGTGATCAGCACAAGCATCGCCCATGCTTTCCCGTCACAAGGAATAGTGTTAGAAAATTAAAGGAACCTGAAATATTCAAGCTTCCATAAAAGCTGAAATATAATAGTGAGGGGTACTTATCAAAGTCAATAAAAATTCACAAATCTCATTATATAACTTTTAAAAATAATTAGATTAGCTTTTAGGAGAAATTTGTCAAGGGTAATGTGAATTTGCTTATATAGTAAACAGTATTTAAAGGCCTAATGTTCTTCTCTATATTTTCAGTGCCTCTATGGTGACAACAGGAGTTATTGAACTTCTTTGTACCTTTTATTTTTCTATCTGTCAAATTATCATAATGACTCATATCAGTTAAAAATTCTTGAGAGTATAATTAGCCATGCTTACTCTTCAAAGAGCTTTGAAAAAAAATTACTGTCATCATGATTTGATACTGCTAAAAGTTTGGAAAACTTTGTTCATATTTATTATCATATATTTAATATAATCTATTATTCAAATAGATTTTTCAGCTATATTTGTTTAGAAGTAAGCATTCTCACCTGTTGCTATGTAAACATCTGTAGTTACCTAAGTTATCTGATTAGTTTATACGAGAAACTCCTCTGGTTACTAAAATTAATGATGCAAACTTTTTCTTCTTTATCAGGGAAACTTATTTGTTTAATTTCTTCTATAAGATATAACTTAATAAGCTATATTATAGCTATTGTATTCAGTGGACATATATTTAGTACTGGCATGTATAGCTAAACTGACATGTGGAATACAAAGAAATATACTGGTGTTTCCTATGACCCAGCAACTGAAAATTTAATTAAAGAAGCAAGAAAAAGAAATAAAAACCAGATTGTAATATAACCATATTGTATAGTATAGTAAATATAATGCAATAAAATTAATGAATATCACAATGTACAAAAATAAAGTGTAGCTCATTATTTATAATTTATAAATATATAAATGCAGAGAACTGTCTGGTTTGTTTGCTGTAATTTTTAGATCTCTGAATTCTGTTTTTTTTCCTGTGCATTTTGTTGTGGCCCTTTTCTGAAATATAATTACTTAGTTAATTGTTGTTTTAGAGTTTCTTTATGAAAATGTTATTGTATTGCTCTAAAACTAAAATGGTTTCTTGGGATCATCCAAGTTTTGCCTTTATATTCGAAAGTTTCCTAATTTTGTGTGTTCATGTGTGTGCATGTGTGCGTGTGCCTTTATTGATTGTATGAGGTATTGGAGTTCATGGTAATCAGACCCTAAAGAGGTGATTTTATTATTTTTTATTTTAAAATTCACTTTGACAATCAGCCTAAAATCTTCATGTTGTATGATCAGTGGCAGCTGACCTCCAAGTAGAAAAGCTCACGTGCAACAGTAAGATAAAATTACCCTGTGATAGCTGGTCAAATAAAAGGGCCTTAGACACAATGCTTTCCAGTTTGCTGCTATTCTCCCTTTTCCATTTAAGGATACATCTTCTAACTCCTTAGAACACTTGTGTTAGGAAATACCAGAACCTCATCACAATAAAAAAAAAAAAAGGTCTTGACCAATACTTCCTGATGATCTAGATCCATATAGATCTTCATCTTTTTGTATTTTAATAAACATGTTACAATTTTCAAAATTGCAACATATTGTAACTTAGTTTTATTTTATGACAATTGCTTCCTATTATTAAAAGGGGTCACCACCTAGTAATCCATTTAAAATTACAAGTGGAGTCAGTTATTTCCAGGAAGAGAAAACAATAGATAAATCTACTCTTTTGTGCATCAGCCTTCTCATATCTTTTTTGTTTTAGTGTTTATTTAGCTCTTTATTTCCTAATAGTAAAAGAAAAAAAAAGTTATTTCTATATTAAAATATTTTTCTGTAATAGTAACTGTGATGGTTAATTTTATGCATCAACTTGACTGTAAAGTTAAGAGATGCCCAAATGGCTGGTGAAACATTATTTTTGTTCGAGTCTGTGAAGGTGTTTCCAGAAGAGATTAGCATGTGAATCAATAGACTGAGTAAAGAAGATCCACCTTTAACAATGGGGGTAGGCATCATCCAATCTTTTAAGGGCCCAGATAGTAGAAAAAGGGCAGAGGAAAGGCAAATTCTCTTTCTCTTCTTGAGCTCCTGGTTCTCAGGCCTTCAAACTAGGACTGAATTAAGCAACCACTTTCCTGAGTTTCTAGCTTCCATAAAATGTACTGTGGGACTTCTCTGCCTCCATAATAATATGAGAGAAAATTCCTACACTATGTCTTCTTTTATATATCTATTTATATCCTATTGATCTGGAAAACCCCAAAAGTAAGATGGCTTATGTTTTTTGTATATATTTAGGAATTTCCCAACTGGAACACACATTGATTCTCTAAATTTTTACACAGCTTGGAAGGTTTTAACTTACTTACTTTATACAGCTTTTTTTTTTTTTTGTAATTTTATATATCATTATATATATATATATAGAGAGAGAGAGAGAGAGAGAGAGAGCTTATGCTTTTAATACTTCACAAACACTCAAAACATACATACTTTCTGAGAGATATTTAACTTTTTAGTGACCTTAACCTTATACAGATAATTCACATTAATGATGTTACATTTGTGTACTGATGCTATTACTTTGAAGATGGCTGTTCTTTAACGAGCAACATGTTAGAGATGTTTGAAGATAGAGAGAGACTGGCACTGCTACAAGACAGATTCTACAAGATATAAATGTTAAAAACAATACTTTAGACAAATATTTTTCTTATTGAATGACAAACATCATAGACTCTTTAGCATAATCTTTGGCATATACAATGCTTGGTATTACTCTCATTTGATCTTTGTTGAAAATGTGAGGTTTCTTTCTCTACTTTGCTGATTCTCTATGCTGATGATCTTTCCTTTAGCTGAGAATGACAGATCCATTACCATGGACACAGCACAGGCCAGAATGCTAAAGACTACTCGCAGATCAGAGCTCTGTAACTACGTGGAATTTTTCCCATTACTAACACTATCCTTATACAGACATTCTTAATATTCAGCGATTTCTTAATGTTCTTCCCTGAATATAATTTTATCTTTTTAAACCTTAATTCATGCAGAGATCTCATCTAATCACATGGTTCCAACTACCTATTTTCACTATTCTGATGAAATCCAAATTTGGGGGGTACTTGTAACTCAAGAATGTGATAGTGTCATAGGAGTAGGCTTTTCATATTTTCTTATTTTCCTGAAGGTAAGAAGCTGCATTTTTGCAATAAACAATGTCATAGAGACTGAGCAGCCATGTTAAAGATTTGCCACCTAGATAATAGGCCATAATATCAAATACCTATTTGATCAGTATTGTATTTTTTAAGAAATCAGTTTTTGAGAAGCTATTTTAGAAATAGCTTCTAGAAATAGCTTCTAGAAATTAAAAGGAAATTATATATTTTAATTAAGAATTCTGAATAAAACATTCTATTTTCNAAATGAAATCAGTGTTAGAAACCAGTTTGGTACTGAACTTCAAGTTTTGTTTTTAAATTTAGAGAAACGAAAAGAAAAAAGATGAAATCAGTATTAGAAACTAGTTTAAGGACAAGGCTGAAATAAATTGAGAGAATAACATTGAAAAGGGAAATTCCTGACTTTACAGAATAGAAATTGCCTTAAAGAACATCTGTTCTTACGGTAACTGCACTTTCTTGCCCCAGTTCTGAGAAGTTAAGTTCACAATTACTGTCAGCATTCTCAGAACAAACTGCCATTCTACATCGAGTCTCAATTTGTGGAGGACATCGTAGATGGGAGGCCATTTGGGACTTCCGTGATTTTCAGCTTAAAGGAAAAATGTTCCAAAACATACTTTATTTTGTTCCTCTATATTTTGAATAGCCTATTTTTTATGTAGGTCCCCAAGAGTTAAAGATAAATAGTTAAATTTAATTTTACTCACAGAACTAATGTGGTATTTAGTATGTAACAAGCTTAAAATATATAATTTATTGAAAAAAACTAATCAGATAAATTATATTACTTTCCAGCTTTTCCTCATTTATTTAATCTCACTAATAACAATTAAGTATATATTATTGTATTTTAATGACTCAACTTTAATATGTTAAATATACTGTATATGATTTTATATTACTACTATGGTATATTATATTAATAGTATATTATATTATACTATAAAGTATGCACTGTAATTATATTTTAAATGAATGCAATCATGACATACTTTATTATAATATACATCTTTAATATTATATAGTATATTACTTTGTTATGCAATTACGTAATTATAATCATGAATGCATACTTCGTTAACACCACATTTAATATCATCACATTATTGCATTAAAAACCCTTATTGAGACTGGGCAAGGTGGCTCACACCTGTAATACCAGCACTTTGATAGGCCAAACCGGGCAGATCACAAGATCAGGAGTTTGAGACCAGCCTGTCCAACATGGTGAAACTCTGTCTCTCCTAAAAATACAAATATTAGCCAGGTGTGGTGGTGGGTGCCTGTAATCCCAGCTACTCAGTAGGCTGAGGCAGGAGAATCACTTGAACCCAGGAAGCAGAGGTTGCAGTGACCTGAAACCACACCATTGCACTCCAACCTGAGCAACAGAGACTCTGTCTCAAAAAAAAAAAAAGAAAAACCTCATTGAGTACTTACCATGTGCTAGCCACTGAAGTAAGCACTATATAGCAACTAATGTAGTCCTCGAAACCAACCTCTAACATTTTGTTCCCATTTTAAAGACAAGAAAATTGAAATAGATTAATTTGTTTGCCTGGTAAGTGAAAGAACTGGAATTCAAACTAAGGTATGTCTAAATCTAAAATTGCTTCAGTGGACACATCTCTATGCTACCTACTCCTACTTTACATTTTTTTAAGAAATACCAAATATTGTACAAGTATGCATTTTAAGGGACTGTCTTTAGATTCCCAAATAAAAACAGTATGTCATCTAACATAAAAGTTTCTATTTCAATGCATCAGCAAAATAATCATAATTATATTAAACTACACATAGTTTCCATACATTTTAAGTTATGTTATATTTATAATAATAAAACTGCTATCAACAACTGAATTCACCAAGGAGAAAAACAGACGAATACTGACAGGGTTTGGTGCCATCTCTTTTCCTAAATTCCAAATTATAGTTAATATTAGAGTAGGAATAACAAGCTAATTAAAGTCAATAATCAGTTGATTTTTTTTAATGCCCAAATGACAGCACTGATGGTCTGTCACCAAATGTGACTCTAGCACTTAGAATTCCTGAAGCTACTATGAAATGAGAGAGGATGTGAGAAATGTTGAAGAGGTGCTGCCAACTCTAGTCAATCTCAATGCTCAACTTTGCACTCAAGTGTTTGAACATTGAGTAATGAAAAGATACGGAGGCCTGCATCTATCCTTCTGCTGAAAATGGAACCCATGGCTAAAGCTTGAAGGTGGTTTAATTAGCTCAGAGGGAGTGCATAGCATTGAACACCTTGTAACTGTGCCTTCTGCCAATCAGTATGTCACCAGTAATTTCAACTGGCTATAATTAGCGAGTAAATTATGTCTCAAATTGTGGCAATTTTTTTCAAATGGATAAGAATTGTATTTCTCTTCTGTCACAACATTCTGAATTTATTGCAAATTTTTCTCTTCTATGTTCTTTTCTGCTCCTGTAATTAGATAAAGGGCCTCACGTTTTGACAGAAGCAGGAGAAACCATCCAAGAGGCTTAGTTTCTACATTTTTATTTATTTTTTCTAGATAGGGTTCTGATGTCCTAAATCCTATTGTTCATCTGCAAAAGTAAGGGTTTGCCATGCACTTCCCTATCTGAATGAAGGCATTATATTTTAAATTTATTTGCCATGTATTTTTTTTCCTAAAACCTCAAAATATTTCTAGCCAAATATTTGATTGAATGCCAAGAAACCATGAACACAAATATCTAATTCATGTAATTAACTCACAGGCAGTATTCTTTCAAGAAATGACATGCAAGTTCTGTGTAAAAAGGATTAAGTAATTTAAACACAAAATCCCTAATAGAAGTAGTTAAGGTATTCCAACTTTTAAATGTGTTAGTTACTTAAAACCAATTTAAACTGAGATATAAAGATTAACATTCCCATTATGTAATTTAAAAAAGAAACAATAAGGATCACATCCACAAGAATGTAAAAGAAAGACCTTTTATTTTACTCATGAAAGACACCTGTTCATTTCACTTTAACAATGAAACATCTGTTTTTCAACTAGTATCTATAATCTAGTAACAACTCAGAAAATAACAAAAAAGAAAACAACATTATCAAGATACAAGACGTATTGTCTTTCCATTCTGGAAAGACAAGGAACATCTTTCTATACTAGTCTGTTACCCCAAGAAAATGAATATATTATGACTTAAAATTTTGAAGAAGTAAACTAATCCTATACATTGATTAATGCACATTTAGAAAATGTATAAGAATATAACACTTATTAGTCACCTGAAAACATTAACACTGCTGTAACAAATGTTGAGTTTTGTTGCCTTACTTAATAAAACTATAATTCTGAGGTAGAGTCCAAAGTCAGTGGGTGAAGATAATAAAGTATAAAATTAGCAGTGAAATAGAGAGTCCCCCATACGTAGCAATCGGTAGAACGAAATAGGAAATGTTTTCGTGTTTTCTTTTCCCAGAATCTAAACTTTTACAATCGAACCTAGTTTGTGTTCCCTTGTTAAGAAGTAGAAGTGCAGAGATGTGGTTGAAACAGAGCTGATCACACCAGTTCTACCAAAAAATAATATGACCCAGAGCCCTCCTCAATGGATTGAGAAGATTGTTCGCAACGCCCTGACTGGACGTGTAAATAGTTCTTAGGAATTTGCAAAATAATGGCTGAAAATAAACAAAAACTTAGAAATAAACACCTCTTCAGCTATAGTTTATAAAGTTAGTCAGAAATGGTAAAACAATAATTTTTGTTAGATTGGCTTTCCATAGTAAATATAAAGATTTTGCCACAATATTTTTCTACTTTATTTAAATATAAAGATACATTAATTTCATCAATAAATGAGATTATATCATCTCAACACACATGGCATAGTGTTAATACAGCATTTTCATAGACGTTAATACAGCTACTCAGCAATTGTAAAGAATGGCAAACGGTGAAGGAAATTAAATAAATCACATGGTATCTCTAGCTCCTTCCATCTCTATGTAAAGAAGCCTACCAAGTTATAAAAAACACACATACACACTCTCACAAAATCTAGCCAAACACAAAATAAGTAATAAAAAAGTTTACACAGACCTTAAGTAGGCAAGGCTAATAATAACTCAACAATAGAGTAAGCGTTCCAAAATGGAAAATAATCCAAACATTCTTTATATTTGATATTTTAATTTATCTTTCACTGTTTGATGTTATAAAATATATGAAATGGCATAGTATATAAGATACTCTATAAAATGAGAAGTGATTTCTTATATGAAGAAGTCTGTTGATTGGAGACTACATAAACTCCAAATGATGACTACATTTTACAGTCCTCTTATACTAAAATAACAGAGGCCTTAGGCTCTTTGATTCTATAGCAATCCTGTGGCAAAAAAGGCTAATTTTCTAACAAACAAAAGGACAATACTTTTGTGTACCACTAGCATAGCTATCCATAGCGAGTGAAAATAAATTAAAATTACAAGTGTTTCACGAGATCAGACGAGATCGGGCGCGTTCAGGGTGGTATGGCCGTAGACTAAAATTACAAGTGTTTCAAACTTTACTTATGTCAATTGAAAGTGAGGAGTTCATAAAAAAATGAAAGTAAGGCAGAGTTCATAAAAAACTGAAAGTAAGATTTGCTAAATAAAACTTGACTTCAAAATTTATCAAAATGATTGTGTTTAATAACTAAAAACACATTATATAATTTACACAATAAATATTCCATAGTAGCAATGAAGATAACACAGTAATTTCTACTTTTGTTGTTAATTTTATTTCAAAGCCACTAGATGGCTAACAAGCATAGATATACAGATTCGCATGTATGTGTTCATGTTTTCTTACATACCATACATATTCTTATAATGTGGTTTTCAAAATTTCTGCTTGAGCAAATTCATATGAACAAATGGCCAATATAAAGATTATATGCAAACATTGCTTGCAAAATTTTAGTTTGTTTTAATCTGAAGAAAAAAAAGTTTAGAAATATAGGCTGCTATTTTTTTTGTTGCCATAAAGATTGTTTTGCAAAGTTGATCATTTCCAAAAGTACTTGAGTTGAAAATAAAAGATGCCTAATCAGAGAGCTAAACACAAAGAAAGTAAATTAAAGATTTCAAATCTCAACTTCAATCTTAATTTTTAACTTAATTTTACATAAATTACATGTCTTTCATAATTCAGTTTCTTCAGCTTTCAAAAGGTCATATTAATTTTACCGATTGCCACTTGTGAAGATAATTTTGTCACTTCAAGTCAAAGTGTTTCGATATAAATCTTGAGCATTCACTGTAAAACTTAATGAATACTATCACTGAGTATAAAAGTTCTTATTTTACATAAAAGTTTTAATCCATATTTAATTATAATTAAAATATTAATAATAAAATAATATGCCCATATGCTTTTCCCAAAACTTTTAGGCCAGATTTCTTTTGGAATGAAGGATTTTTAATATTTGAAACAGTTAAATGGTGCATATGCCATACCTCATGTCATATTTCCTCAGGAGTCTGGGACTATAATTCATAATGAAACTCATCAAAATGCCTGCAGAGAAAAAATATATTATTTACCCCATATCATTCACACCTATTATTTTCAAAGTATTTGGATTTCAGAATTGTGAACCCACAATATTTACCATTTCTACACACTGCTATTTTTTTAATGCCTATTTAATCTACAAAGCGATCTTGAATGCTGGCATTACTAGCTCCACTTCGTAAATGAGGAAATTGAGTTTCAGACAGAATAACCAACTTGTTGATTCAAAGCCACATTTGACTGATTCCAACCATGTGATCCTTCTACAAAGACCTGCTGCTGTGAAAAATAAGCATTAAGGGATAATGTATATGTGAGAGACATTAATGTGCCTTTTCATGCTGAAAGAAGAAAATCTCCACGCCTCTCCCCACATTTATATATTACTAGGAAAAAAAAAGTCACCATGTTTGTAGAAAATACTGTAACTGTGATAAAAGTACAAAATGTTTCTTTCTTT
>NW_016814795.1:674759-676653 GCF_001698545.2 Rhinopithecus bieti | reverse complement strand
TTTTTTTTTTTTTTTTTTTCCAGTGAGGCATCCCCTCTCCTCTTCTGGAGAGTATGTGTTCTATTCTTGGAAAATGCAAAATTTGATTCAAAATCCGAATTTTCTTAATAAAACACTTGAAATCTCAGTAAGAAAATGCTTAACAAGGAAAGTCGTATGTTGTAACAGAAATTTGGAGCTAGATTCAGGTGAGATTAATCTCAACCTGCTAGCCACATATTGATAAACAATCACTAAACCTCAGTTTCTTAACATAAAAAGTTGGGATAACAATCAAAATCCAAAAAGGCTCTTGTGAAGATAAGATAGGTGCTTAGTAAATAGTCAGCACTCAGTAAAGAATAATCATGGTAAGTCTCATCTCATAAATGAGGAAGAAGCAGCGTTAAATTAGGTGACTTTTCCAAATCAAGTAGATCTCAAATCATCTGACATCCAATACAATTGCTTAAAAAAAAGGACATACAGAGTAAGAAATAAAAAGTGTTAATACTTCCTTAAAATTATTAATATATATTTTCACTTTATGTTTCTTTAAAAAAAAAAACAGTAATTATGTTAAGAAAGACTTCAGCGTCTCTCATGAGGTTGCAATCCAGCTTCCTGCCTTCTTGAGCTACAGTCATCTCAAGGTTCACCTGGGTCCAAAGGATCAGCTTCCAAGCCCATTCTTGAGGTTGTTGGCAGGCCTCAGTTTCTTACCATCTGTTGAACTGAGAGGCTCAGTTCCTCTCCGACTGTTGGCAAAAGGCCTTCCTCAGTTTCTGGCCATATGGACCTTTCCATAAGTCCACAGGGCAGCTCACAACATAGAAACTGGCTTCCTCCCATGTAAGTGATCTGAGAAAGAACAAGAAATGGGAGAGAGAGAGTGCTCAGGCTGGAGTGTGATGGTGATACCACAGCTCACTGTTGCCTGGAACTCCTGGGCTCAAGTAATCCTCCTGCCTCAGCCTCCCAGGCAGCTGGGACTACAAGCATGTGCCACCATACCTGGCTACCACAATCTTATATAACCTAAACATGTAAGTGACATACCGTCATTTCCACAATGAGCTACTGGTTACCTGACCGACTCTGGTACAAGCGAAATGGGACTACAAAAGGGCATGAATTCCAGGAGGCAGGGATTTCTGGGTTTATCTTGAAAGGTGGATACCTCACAAAAATTTTGAGAGTGCTCAACTAAAAATATTATTTTATATTTGGGGATCAAATGTGTATGCTGAGATAGTGTATAAAATGCTTACAAAAGTAAGTCATTTATTCATTTATTGGTATTCAATAAATAATTCACAATTTTTGAGTGACATCATATTAAGAAATTCAGCTATTAAAAAATTTCCTAGTTTGCTCACTATTTTGCTACTATTAAATGAAAATAATGATAAAATTGAAATACGGAGTTATTTCCATAAGTTTTAAACAAGCCAAAATTAGAAATAATTTTATTCTTTTATCTTTTAACATTTTCAACCTATAGTTTTCAACCTACAGTTAACTAAGAGATTGGTTTTAAGCTATTTCCATCTTGTGATGTAGCATTTTCCATGATGTTACATATCAGATTGATACCCATTTACCTGTACACACAAAAGCTATAATAAATTGCAGGGCTTTCCTCTCACATAACTTGCAAGGCAAGTGATCAAGTAAATGAAGGACTAAGTGAGAGTACCAATACTAATTCATGTGCTGTATGGATTGTTAAAGCTTCATTTTTTTCTACTTTTCTACCAAAACAATCACATAAATAGAATTTCAAATATTTTTTAATATGCTAACAGACTATCTTGCACACTTCCCTCCACATTACTTTGGTGACTGCTAATGTAATGAACCCAAAATTTATCTCTGTATGTCCTTGACTTGTCAATTGGTAGAATTTTTTTTT